>NW_019230613.1:203858-208534 GCF_002742605.1 Olea europaea var. sylvestris
TTTTTTTCTTTATTTTTAAAAATAAAATTTTCAATAAATTTTAATTAAAAATGTACGATTGAAAAAATAAAAAATAATTTTTGGTTTACTTTTCACCTTCCTTATTTTTTTTGTCCTTTTTTTTTGTTGGTGGGGCCCGTTTCTTCAATTTTTTTTGTTGGTTTTTTTTTCTTTTTGTATTTAAAAAAGTTCAATGACCTTTTTGGACCTTTGGCAAAGTTTAGTAACCATTTGGGCTATTAACTCCTATATTTATTACTAATTTGTAATTTTTTGAAATTTTGGGGTATTAGTTGCAATTAATTCTTTTGTTTTCTATTCTATTCTTTTTCTTTTATTTGAATAGAGGGCAAAATCGTCAAAAAACAGTGAAAAGGACATTCAGCGCAAGAAATGTGGTAAATAAGGGCAAATATGCCAAAAAATGAAAGGTAGGGACGTTTTCCACAATAACCTCGAAAGGTAAGGATGTTTTGCGCCAATTACCCGCAGTATTTACATATTATTTTGGATTCTGGGACTCCATTGACGATTTTTTCCATTGAAATTAACTTGGACTCCATTGACGATTTTGGCCGCACATACTTTGTAATGACGGTTGAGATGGGTGGTACCAATTCCTCTTTACCATGCCAATCTTTGTTGGTAGTATTTACATATTGCTGTGGATTCTTGGACTCCATTGACGATTTTTTCCGTTGAAATTAACTTAAAGTGATCCTAACATTTTGCTTGTTTTTCCCCCTTTCACTTTCCTCTTGCATCAGGAATGCTTAATTTAGCATTTTTTTCCTAATCATGTTCTGCTTCGGGAACGTCAACATAATCCAAATTAATTGGATAATTTGGATTGTCGCTTACATGATGATGGAGATCCAAATCTGAAATATGTTCAGGTAGGGATACGTCATTTAGACCTTCAAATTGATTCTGAAATTGACTTTGCGGTGTCATAGGCGATTCGTTTCCTCCCACACCGAACAAGTTTTCGACAAATGAGCGTGGATCCATTTGTTTAGTTGTAATAAGTAATAACTAGGAGAAGAATAATTGTATAAATGTAGTGAGAAATGAAAATTGGATGAAATTTCAATAAATATAGTGAGAACTGAAAAATGAAAATTGGATATTATATAAATTATATATAAAAATTGCAAGTTGATAACACAATACAAGAAAGTTGAGAGAAAGATAATTGAGAGTTGTAAAAAATTTTGTGGATAAATGGCATTATTTATAGAAGAAGAAAAGAAAAAAAAAACAAAATATAAGGACCAAAACGGTCATTGAAAAAATTCAGTGACCGTTAACGATAAAAAAAAATAAATAAAAATAAATTGGGGTACTGAAACGGTCACTGACAAAAGTCAGTGGCCGTTGATAAAGTGACCGAAACGGTCATATTTAAAACGAGCCCACAAGATTGTTTTTCAACGAGCCACGAGCCGCTCGTGGCTCGTTTTTTGTGCGAGCCGAGCCCACCGAATCGGCCCACTCGGCTCGGGCTTGGGCTCGTGTTTTTACGAGCCCGAGCCACCCACGAGCTCCATTTTCGTGAGTCGACGAGCCGCTTGACCCATTTGCCACCTCTAGTTGTACGTGATAAAAGTTCTAGAGTAATTTGTAATCTTCATCTAGTCCAAATCCAAATTGGAAACTTCAACAACAAAAGAAGATTCAAAGAGTTCAAATCAAAATTGAACACTTCAACCAACAATGACTTTATTCATTGAATGGTCAGAGGATAAGATTTTCAATTCAAGTTGTATACTCAACTTATGCAAGCTGGAAATTAACATAGACAGCAATCAATTCACATTCTGATGTTATGCAATCTAGAAATTACATCAGGTAGCAGCCATTTGACACTTATGATGTTCAAACACAGCTGCAAATACTTATGCTCCAGCTATAAATGATGAAGAAAAATAGCTTTTACCTAGTTGTAATTGTAGAGAATTAGTAAGACTAGTTTACTCAATGTTTTCTATAAATAGGGAGGTATCCATCTAGTGTGATGTATGAAAAAGAAGTGCGAAAAACCTCTCAAAAAAATAGATAAAGAGTGTGATGTAACAACTCCTTTTTAATTCCTCAAATTTCATAAGAAAAATTTCATATTTCTCTTTTTTATTTCTTTCTATACCCAACAAATTTTGGTATCAAAGCTTAGGCAAAACATATAAACCAAATCCTACCAAAAACAAAATCAGCCCCAAAAACCACCATAGCAGTAGCATATTTTTAACAGAAACTGGGCAGCTATGACAACAAATTCAGCAGCCTCCTTGTTCACTTATTCACCAAGTCAAGTACCAATCTTTGAAGGTGAGCACTATGAATATTGGAGTAGTCAAATGCAAACTTTCTTCATCTCTTTAGATTTATGGGATGTCATTGAAGAAGATGAGGTGGTAGAAGATTCGACCGAAGGAGATGAAGAAGATCCAAAGTTACAAAAGGAATATAAAAAGAAAGATGCAATGGCGTTGTGATATATTCAACAAGGAGTTGGAAAATCAATTTTCCCTCGTATATTTGGTGTTAAAAATGCCAAAGATGCATGGAAAATTTTGAATCAAGAATTTCAAGGTTAAGAGAAAAGTATTGCCTTGAAACTTCAATCTTTATGGAAAGATTTTGACAATCTCAAAATGGAAGAACGAGAGTCGGTTCGTGATTTCTCTTCACGAGTTTCAGAGATTGTAAACCAAATCAAAAGTTGTGGAGATACAATTAAAGAAAAAAGAGTTGTTGAAAAAGTGCTTCAATTTCTCCCTTCAAAATTCGATCATGTAGCCGCCGCAATTGAAGAATCAAAGGATTTGTCTAAGATGATCATGTATGAGTTGACCGGATCACTTCTTGCACATGAGCAAAAAATCAACCGAACAAACTTTCCAATCAAAACAAGCATTAAAAATAAGTTCAAGCAATCATGGAGGTTTAAACAACAAAAAGGGAAAGTTTAGCAAGTGGAGTCAAAATGAAAAGCAAAGCAATTGGAAAGCCAAGGCAACACAACAATTCGGTAAGGCTCAATCTTGCATTATTTGCAAAAAGAACAATCATGAATCAAAAGATTACTATTTTAAATGCAAAAGATGCAAAGTTCCTAATCATTCTCAAAAGGATTGTTGGTTTCAAAATAAGGAGAAAAATGAAGATGGGGCAAAATTTTCAAAAGAGAGTGAAGATGAAATTCTATTTTATTCTCATCAAAATGGTGACTTTGAATCCAAGAATCAATGGTATTTGGATAGCGGTGCTAGCAATCANCACAACTGTATCAATCAAGAAAATGTTAAAAAATAATACCGCATTAATTGACAAGGCGATGTTTAGTGCTTGTTTGGTATAATTTAAATATTTGTTAAAAAGTTGATGTTAAACCCAGCACTTAATTTTAGCTGTACATTTTATGGGATTCACAATTTTTATTAATTTTTCAACTAATCATTTGATAAACTTTTATCAAAATATACTAAAATTTTTATCAAAATTTTGTTAAACAATATTAAAAAATTGAAGTTAACAAACATTGACTTTGTTGTCAATTAAATATTATTGTACAATATGAAAATTAAATTAATTATAGTGTCTATATCCAATTCTAAGACATATCAAACACGCTTTATCTGGTTTTTGCCAAATGTCTTTTAAAAATATATATATAATTGCACAACCAACTACATGTTTGGTAATGCTTGAATGTTTTTTAGCTGATCAAACATAATATTTCTCCACATATTTTATCGGACTTATAATTTACTATCCACTAATTTATTCTCAGTCGGTGCTAGGGTACTTTTAGTTACATTTTACAATTTTTTTTAATACCGAAAAATAGGAAAATGAGGAATTTTGGGGATATTTTAAGATACCCGAATGATTTGTACCCGTTGAAGATGAAAATGACAATGATGCATGCGAAGAAGCATATCCCATCAGAGTCACATTGGGGATTTTGCTACACTCATACTCCACAAGATTTCCAGAAGTTTCCCTCTTCTCATTCAAGAACTCCATACTGATCTTCGTGACTCAGTGAGTTCCCTCATTCACTGTTATTATTGGCTTATTGGTTATGATTCAAAATTTTTACTTTTAAGTAATTTTACTTATAAGTAGTAATGCTTCTTGATTGTACATGTTTGTCTAAACTGTCGAATATGTATTTTAATGTGTCTGAACTGTATTTTGAGTAATTAAGTTTGTCAAGACGTATTTATAAGCGGAGTTAACTTGTTAGACGAAAGTTAATATGACTATCTTACGTTGTAACTATTAAGTTGCAAAGACTAATTATAGTTGCTGCATGGAGCTAAATCATCATCTGAAAACGAAAGAGGGGGTCAAAGGAGAAAGGTTGTACGTAGGGTTGTCAATGGGTCGAGCCGGTCCGGCTCGGCCCATGAAAGCACGAGGTCGGCTCGTCCAAAAAAGGGCTAGCTCGGCTCGGCCCACAAGCTCGCGGCTCGTGGGCCAAGCCAGCCCGACTCGCGAATAGACGTCGTTTTTCAAATTAAATTTTTTTTTGGGGAACAAATAGGTAATTTGAGAAATAAAAAAATAATTTTTTTTAACTAAAAGAGATAGAAAAAATAAAAATGAAAGCTTTATTTTTTTATTTTTCTTTTTAAAATAGATAAAATATAAATACTCTTCCTTTATCC
>NW_019230613.1:214784-220553 GCF_002742605.1 Olea europaea var. sylvestris
CTTTATTGGGCAAAAGCTGTAAACACGACAGTATATATTCTCAATCGATCTCCTACAAAAGCTGTCAGAAATAAAACTCCTTTCGAAGCATGGCACAAAAAGAAGCCAAAGATAGATTACTTAAAATTTTTTGGTAGCATTGCCTATGCCTTCATTCCATCACAAAACAGAGAAAATTTTGATGAGAAAGGACAAGAACTTCCACTCATTGGGTATAGTGATGAGTCTAAAGGATATCATTTACTAAACCTATAGACAATAAAATAACAGTTTTTCGAGATGTTGTGTTCGATGAAAATACAACTTACGATTGGAAGGGAAAGCAAGTCATAGATTCCAGTCCCTATCAATTTGATGATCCATCGACGTCAATTTCCAACACTGAACAACATAAAACTCCAAATATTCCAACAATTGAAGAAGAATAAAAAACCCCTCTAAGAAAAACACGTTCACTAAGAGAAATATATGAATCACAGGAACTTGGATTATTCTCCTGTAAACCTCAATCATATGAAGAAGCTTCAAAAAACAAAAGTTGGACAAAAGCAATGAATGAAGTAATATCCGCCATTGAGAAAAATAAAATTTGGAACTCGTTGAGCTACCAGAAGGAAAGAGGACCATTGGTTTGAAATAGGTCTATAAAATCAAATACAATGAAGACGGGTCAATTCAAAAATATAAAGCTCGGCTCGTGGCCAAAGGATATTCTCAACAACCAGGAGTCGACTTCACAGAGACATTTGCTTCAGTTGCAAGAATGGAGACAATATGTACAGTTTTGGCATCGGCAGCTCAATAGGAATTAAAAAATTTTCAGCTCGATGTAAAATCAGCATTCTTAAATGGCAAAATTCAAGAAGAAGTGTATGTTGAACAACCTGAAGGATTCAAAATCAAAGGCAAAGAAGACATAGCTTATCATCTTCAAAAAGCATTACATGGGCTAAAGCAAGTATCCTGAGCATGAAATAGCAAAATCAATAGCTATTTCATTTAAAATGGCTTCAATCGAAGCACAAGTGAATCATCCCTCTATGTGAGAAACGTAGAAAAAGATTTTCTTATTGCATGCCTCTACGTGGATGATCTTATCTACTTTGGAACAAATGAACACATGGTGGATGAATTCAAAAAGAAAATGATGAAAGATTTTGAAATGTCAGACTTAGGACTCATGTGATTTTTCTTGGGATTCAAGTAAAGCAAAGGCCAGGAAGAATTTTTCTTTCTCAAGAAAAGTATATTGATGATCTTCTCAAAAAATTCAAAATAAGTGAGTGCAAGCCAATCTCTACTCCGATGGCCTTAAATGAAAAATTGTAAGTTTATGATAATGCAGAAAAAGTTGATGCCACACTCTACAGGAAATTGATTGGTTCATTGATTTATCTTAATACAAGGCTAGATATTACATATTCAGTCAGTTTCTTATCTAGATTTATGAATGAACCAAGTAAACTACACTTTGCAGCAGCAAAAAGAATTTTGAGATTCCTTAAAGGAACCAAGAATCATGGCATAGAGTTTAAAAAGGAAAATAATTGCAAACTTGTTGGTTATACAGATAGTGACTGGGCTGGATTAGTTGACGATAGGAAGAGCACTTCTGGATACATCTTTTGCTTTGGATCAAATGTGATTTCCTGGAGCTCAAAAAAGCAAAAATTCGTTGCTTTATCATCAGTCGAAGCAGAGTACATCACAACTACAGATTCAGCTTGCGAAGCTATTTGGCTCAGAAGAATTTTGAAAGATTTGAAATTTGAGCGGGAAGGACCAACAACAATTTATTGCGACAATAGGTCGACAATTGCGATGATAAAAAATCTAGTCTTCCATTCTAGATCAAAGCATATTAAACTTCATCATCACTTTATAAGAGATTTGGTAAATCAAGAAGAAATTTGCATGGAATTTATAAATACCAACGATCAAACGACCGATATGATGACAAAGCCAACAACAATTGATAAGTTTGAGAAATTCAAGAAGCATTTGAAGATTACAAATTGAGAGGGGATGTTAAAAGTTCTAGAGTAATTTGTAATCTTCATCTAGTCCAAATCCGAATTAGAAACTTCAACAACAAAAGAAGATTCAAAGAGTTCAAATCAAAATTGAACACTTCAACCAACAATGGCTTTATTCATTGAATGATCAAAGGATAATATTTTAAATTCAAGTTGTATACTCAACTTATGCAAGCTGGAAAATAACATAGACAACAATCAATTCACATTATGATGTTATGCAATCTAAAAATTATATCAGGCAGCAGCCATTTGACACTTATGATGTTCAAACACAGCTACAAATACTTATGCTCCAGCTGTAAATGATGAAGAAAAATAGCTTTTGCCTAGTTGTAATTGTAGAGAATTAGTAAGACTAGTTTACTCAATGTTTTCTATAAATAGGGAGGTATCCATTTAGTGTGATGTATGTAGAAGAAGTGAGAAAAACCTCTCAAAAAAATAGAGAAAGAGTGTGCTGTAGCAACTCCTTTATAATTCCTCAAATTTCATAAGAAAATTTTCATATTTCTCTTATTTATTTCCTTCTACACCCAACAGTACGTTTTCCCTTGCAAACTTCTTTTCATTCTAGTGAATTACTGCAGTCGAGGAAGAAGAAATAATATCAATGTGAGATCAATCTCTATTAATCTTACATGTTATTGTGTATCTTTAATTGCTCTCAAGTGTATAGAATCGGGATTTCTAATTCTCAACATTAACCTTATAAATATACTTGTTGTACTTTCTAATCCCAATATTCTTCTGTTAACCATATAGGATGCTACTGCAATTGTTAAAGTTACTAGATACACAGTTTTTGTACAGATGCATGTGTTATACTAATTTTAGAAATGCCCAGAAGGTATGGAAATGAACTAACACTATGTTAAAAATAGTAAGCTGCAGCAGATAATAATTTGAAGATGACGCATGCTGTATTCTTGCAGTGTTGATATTCTGGTTATTCACTCAATCACTCTCCACCAACTCTAGAGTAATAAGAATTCTTATGAAATTTATTTTCAACGTTTTATAGACTTGAATTTGTATTTTAATATCAAATTTACCTCTTCATATATTCCTTCGCGCAAACAACAATCTTCATGGTAATTTTCCTTAAATTTGCAGGTATGCGTTTACTATTTGGTTCTTCAGCACTGGACATTGTTGGTATACTTTACTATCTATAACTTGCTTTTGCTTTTGGTATACATTTAAGTTTGATCTAAGTGGCTGGCAACAGTCTCATGTACGAGTTCCTTCTGTCATTGCTCCCAGTAATTCAAATTAATTAAAGTAGAACATTCGTGTAATATTCATGCAGATCACCACCTTCCAGATTATTATTTCTATTCAAACTAATTCACTTGCTTATCTTATTTACTACTATATGATTCTTTTGAACAGAGGATGATACAAGCATAGCTACGGACGTTAAAATACATATCATCGTGGATTTTTATCGTCACCTATATGATACTGAATGGAATACTTCATGTGAGTTTTTGGCATTTATGCATTGTTATTATGTTTGACACTCTTTCCATTTCTCGGTTTTCTTTGATTTTGCTGATTGAACAGCTTTTAAATGACTTGTTTGCACTCCATAGACAATTCTTCTGCTTTTTATTTGAGGATGCTGGACTGGGGGAATGTTGTGTTGTGCAAAAGCCGAAAATCAGATTTTTAGACAAAATATATAAAAGAGAGAATCAACAATGAATTTTCATGTTTCAAGGTTCGACACTTGGACTACGTCCATGGACATAGACAAGAAGAAATTTACTAATACTGTAAGGGGAAAATGGAAAAGAATAGGAAGTACTCAAACCCAAATGAGGTATCTTCTTCTTCTCCTACCTTTTTTTCCCCTGAATTCCCTCCAATCCTCAAAATGAGACTCGAGACCTGGTCACTGACCTAGGAACGATTCGCTCTTACCATTTGAGCTAGGCATTCATCTATTAAAGCTAAGGGATTGTTGCTCTTTTCCAGGATAACGTTCTCTTGAATATTAAATGTATGATTACTTCAAAATTGTCATCTAGTCGTGTCTATCCTTTATCTAACAGGTGGTACGAATGACCATAAAGTTCTTATGGATGAATTTCATCACACTGTTTTTTCTGGAGCTTGGTATGTAAGGAATTTTTAAATCGATTATGTGGGTTTATATGTGTGAATTATTGTATATTATATTAAATGCTATCAAATTCGGTTAAGCCTGTTTAAAAATGATCCAATAACATTTCGGTATTTTGGGCTTTAATGCATTCAATTAAGGGAAAATTTCATATTTAAGAGTTTAAGAATCACACATTTCAAAATCAAGAAAACGAGCTTCAAACTTCAAATATCAGATTTTTATTAAAATTTATTTATGATTTAATTAATTAATTAACTACTTTATTAATTAAATTTATTTAAGTCACAAATCTATATAATTTGGTCACAAATTAATGACTCAGTTACTCACTTATTTTTTTTTAGTTTCAAATCAAAAATTTTATGTCATAAATTATTTTACGATCAGAATTTAAAAATTTTATAGGTCACAGTTTGTTCATCGGTCACAAATCAAAAAATTTATGGGTCACGATTTATTTATTGATCACAAATTACAAATATTATAAGTCACAACTTATTACACATTAAAAAATTATTAAATTATCGGTCACAAATTAACAATTTCTTAGGTCACACGTTATTTCTTGGTCACAATTTATATTTTTTATTGGTCACATATTGTTTACTGGTCACGGATTAACCAATTTAATGGTCACCGTCAACCAAATAATTTGTGACCACCACCAATACTTGTGACCACCATATCACTATTGCTGATTTGTGATCGATGAACAAAGTGAGGAGCCCTACGAGGCAAGCTAGAAGCTCAAGCGCACCAGCTAAGAGTGAGTAACGAGAAGCGGTCAAACTCGCTCAACAAACCTAAGTCGTTAAGCGTTGAAACTCGTAGCAGAGCTAACGAGTCAACATAGAATCAGACTTTCTCACATTCACTTGGCCGAAGTTGAATTCAAGAAAAAGCGGATCACATCAAACCATCATGAATCGATCGACAAGGAATAAGAAATCCACGGTGGAGAGTCGTTGGAAAGAGAAAACCACTACCATCGTTAATTTTCCATTGTTTCTGGATAGGTGTGATAAACTGGTCAACATCATAGCCAAAATGACCACAATCGAGTCTGGTCTCCATTCTTGACTCGTTCAAGTCACCATTACCTTCACCGATCACAATGAAACGTCGCATTGATTTCAAAGGTAATCATTTCTCTCCTAAGAGGCTAAAACTGTAAAAACTGATGAATCAAGTTATTTAATATTCCACAATTAATAATTAAATTGTATTATATTCTAGTTTGACGAATTGACAGCCTATGAATTGAGAGATAGAAAATGAAAGGAACGAAGACGGGGGTGAGATATAGAGAGAGAAAATGAAAGCGATGAATAAAAATGAATTTAGGGTTTGGTAGGATGAATATATATATATATATATATATACCTAAGAGGCTAAAACTGTAAAAACTGATGAATCAAGTTATTTAATATTCCACAATTAATAATTAAATTGTATTATATTCTAGTTTGACGAATTGACAGCCTATGAATTGAGAGATAGAAAATGAAAGGAACGAAGACGGGGGTGAGATATAGAGAGAGAAAATGAAAGCGATGAATAAAAATGAATTTAGGGTTTGGTAGGATGAATATATATATA
>NW_019230613.1:221050-222197 GCF_002742605.1 Olea europaea var. sylvestris
TTTTTTTTAGAGGTGGGTGCGGGTCGGTTTAGTTCGGTTCTAAAGAGAATCGAACTGAACCAAAATTTTCGGATATCTAGTGAATGGAACCGTCGGGTCCAAATATAATTATTGAACCGTTGGTTCCGTTCGGTTCCATACTATAATTAAATTTTTTAACATTTATAACAACACTATATAAATACAACTAATGACACATTCAATCGTAGTTTTACAAATTAATGTAGTCCAATTCAATAACATGTAAATAACAAGTTGTTCAACAAGATTAATTTACCAATGCTTACAATTTACAAATACCAAAGAGTGTATATTAATACTAGAACTTCAACTATCCATTAATTGCTTGACTTGCCATACTCACTATTAAGAAACTCTGTAAGAAAAAATTGAAAAAGCACAATTAAGTTATTAAAAAATATAAATAAATTCAAATTTGTTCAACTAATAAGATTTAATAAAAAAAATATAACATATATTTTATTACCCGTCTCAATGCCCTCATAGAATTCCGTCTCTTCAATGCAAACTCTATCTTAGGAAACTCTCAAAAGTCTAGATTCTTCCCTTAGCCAATTTTGTGTACAAATCAAGGCCTCAACTATTTTAGGAGTTAAAAAACTCCTAAATGGATCAAGAATGCGTCTTCCAGTACTAAATGCTGACTCAGAAGCAATTGTAGATACATGATTGACAAGAACATTCCTTGCAACCTTAGATAAAATTTCAAATCTTGATTTATTGATTTTCCACCAATTCAAAATGTCAAAATTTTCATCACTAGTATCTTCAGTGGATTCCATTAGATATCGTTGTACTTCATCTTTTCCAGAAAAATTCATTTTGGTAGTTTTCAATTTCTTGTACCCAAAATAAAAATTGCAATTATTCCAATCATCATCATCATTCAAATCTTCCAACAAAGTTACTCCATCATTAGATTCATCACCCCACTTTTGCTTCCACTAGGTCCATTGTTTGAACAACGTCATCCCTTTTGTTGGTTATACAAAGCATATAATAATTTCATGACCTCATTTTTTGTGGCTTTAGCTTTAACACTGTCATACAAAATACCAATGCAATGTACAACAAACTCCAACTTATACCTAGGATCAAGCACAACTGCTACCATGAAAATCTTATT
>NW_019230613.1:223092-224433 GCF_002742605.1 Olea europaea var. sylvestris
TCCATCTAGTAGGAACATCTAAAATAGCAAGTTTTGTGCATATAATCTTTTCCCTTTCAATACAATATATAAATTTTGTCAACCGGGAAGGAGATGATCGAAAATATTTTACCGCATCGCGAATTCTATCTATAGATGGATTAAACTCTTTGAACCCTTCTTTAACAATCAAATTGACTATGTGTGCTGAACAACGTAAATGCTAAAATCATAGTATCATCAGGTTTACAATTCTTCAACTTATTTTTCACATAAACGATCACTGCATCATTTGTGTTTGCATTGTCTACAGTAATGTTACCCACACATTCTATTCCCCAATCAAGCAAACACGTCTCAATAATCTTTCCAATCGTCTCCCTTTTATGATTTGGAACCACAGAAAACTCAATATCCTCTTATGCAGTTTCCAACTTCTATCAATAACTTGTACCGTGACTATCATATAATTGATGTTTTGAATTGATGTCCAACAATCAGTGGTTAAAGAAATCCTTTGCCTATCCTTAATAAATTTAATCCTTCATGGTAGAGATGTAGCACATCTCTAATCGTTCTTCGAGAATGAATATCAAATCAGGGCAAAGTTGACTAACAAATTCCTTAAAACCCACACCTTCCACAAATGAAAAAGCCAATTCATCAATAATAATCATCTTAACCTTAACAAGAAACTTGATTAAGTCCTGTACAAACAATGTGGAACAAAATCATCAAACACTAATGAATGATAGTTGCACCAATTGAACAGAGAGAAACCAGCAAAACATTCTAGAAAACCCTTAAAGAGCATAAGCTAACTGCTAACTAATCTTATTAACATGATCAATTGGCTATTTTTCCAATTTAGATGTTGCATACAAACCTACCAAAACCATTCTGTATCAGAACTAGTGGAAGAACTGAGTGTAAGAGAAAATTTTACTTTGTGAAGAGACAATACACAAGTCTGATAGTCATTGAGTCTAGTTGATTCAACTATAGAGGACTTGATAACATGGAAAAATAAAGGCATAGGAAGTTATGAGAGAATGCAATATTAGAGATTCAACATGGAAGCTGAGTTCAATCCCATATGTAGCGAACAAGGGATAGTAATAGTCTAAGGTCGATCTTTCAAGGCAGACACAGGTAAAAACATGTTTGGCTACAGACTTGACAACAATAGTCATAGACTCATCACTTGACTTCATTTCTAGAAATTAATTTTGAGGCAGAAAGGAATTGAGACGATTGCAGCCTAATTTCCTTCTCAGGTTACACTATGCTGGATAGGCCATCCTCTAATTTCCTTTTCAGGTCTCTCAAGTAGAATTCAACAGAAAGCAAATACAAATTCTT
>NW_019230613.1:228004-235130 GCF_002742605.1 Olea europaea var. sylvestris
AATAAAACTTTTGCTATTAGAAAGCTCGTGAATCTGAAGCTAAATGAGGGAAAATCAGTTGCTGAGCATTTGAGTGAATTTCAAGACTTGGTAAATCAGTTGACCACAATGAAAATAGTGCTAGATGATGAGATGCAAACACTATTACTTTTGAGTTCATTGCCTGATAGTTGGGAGACTTTGGTGGTATCACTTAGTAACTCTGCTCCGAATGCTGGGCTTGAACTTACTCTAGTTAAAGATAGCTTGTTCAATGAAGAAATACGATGGAAAGACTTGAGTAGGAATGATATATAGGCTCTTATTACAAAGAACAGAAGTAGGAGTAAAAGCAGAGGTCTTAAGGGACGGGGTAACTTCAGAAGCCAATTAAAGACAAGAGGGAATGTCAAATGTTTTTACTGTGATAAAGAGGGTCATATAAAGAAACATTGCATGGCTTGGAAAAATAAACTGAAAGAGGGGAAAAATCAGAAGAAGACTGATCAGAATACAACAGCTAGTGCTTCAGAAGAAGAAGAAGAAGTAGTGGTAGCAGTATTTTCCGCTGAAGATGAGAGTGTTTTCATGTTACAGATTCATTTGTTGAATGGGTTATTGACTCGGTGGCTTCTTACCATGTTACTCCAAAACGGGAGTTCTTCATTTCATACAAATTAGGTAACTTTGGTAGAGTGAAGATGGGTAATGACAGTTTTGCTAGTATTGCAGAAATTGGTGATATCTATCTTCAGACAAATATTAGATGCAGCTTGACATTGAAGAATGTGTGACATGTTCTTGACATGCGCCTGAATTTGTTATCTATACTTGCCTTTGATGAAGTAGGGTATGACAATTATTTTGGCAGTGGAAGATGGAAACTAACAAAAGGGTCAATGGTATTTGCTAGAGGAAATGTTTGTTGCACGCTTTACAAGACACAAGTAAAGGTGTCTAGTGAAGCAGTAAATGCAACTGAAAGTGATTCTTCACCAGACTTGTGGCACAAGCGGTTAGCTCACATGAGCAAAAAAGGACTACAGATTTTGGCAATTAAATCTCTCATTCCTTTTACCAAAGGTACATCATTAAATTCTTGTGATTATTGTTTATTTGGTAAACAACATAGAGTATTCTTTTAGAAATCCTCTAGTAGAAAATCTAATAGTTTAGATTTGATTTATTCTGATGTTTGTGGTCCTATTGAGGTGGGGTCCTTACGTGATAATAAGTATTTTCTTACTTTTATTGATGATGCTTCATGAAAGTTGTGGGGGTTCTTTTTGAGATCAAAAGACCAGGTTTTTCAGTACTTTAAGGAGTTTCACGCCATGGTGGAAAAAGAAAATGGAAATTTTTTGAAGTGTCTTCGAACTGAAAACGGAGGGAAATATACGTCTAAAGTGTTTAAAGATTATTACTCAGAATATGACATTAGACATGAAAAGACAGTTCCTGGTACCCCATAGCACAACGGTGTTGCAGAGAGAATGAACGGTACCATTGTAGAAAAAGTCAGAAGTATGTTAAGGATGGCTGGGTTACCTAAGTCATTCTGGGGTGAAGCAATTCGAATAGCGTGCTACCTAATCAATTGGTCTCCATCAGCTCATTTGGATTTTAAGATTCCAGAAAAATTATGGACATTAAAAGATGTTTCTTACTCTCACTTGAAGGTTTTTAGGTACAAAGCATTTGCACATGTGGTTAAGGAACAACGGTTGAAGCTATATGATAAAGCTGGACCTTGTATTTTTGTTGGCTATGGAGATGCATAATTTGGCTATAGATTATGAGATCCAGAAAGAAGAAAATATTCAGAAGCAGAGATGTGATTTTTCATGAAAATCAGAAGTTGGCAGATGTTGAGAAATTTGGGAATTAAAGACGTGTTATTGAGGGTGTCACTGACCTTACACTTGTCTCTTTGCCTTCAGACAGTGTTTCTCAGGGGGTAGAGACACACGTTGACAGTCATGCTGATGAGCCAGCAAGGGCTGATGAGGATGATTTAAAGGATGTTGAGCAGGGGGAGCAGCCTACTACATCAAAACCTCAGATCAGAAGATCTACCGGGGAGCATCCTCCATCAACCAAGTATCTAGTATTAGATTATGTGTTGGTAACTGATGAGGGAGAGCCATAATGTTTTCAAGAGGTAGAATCCCATAAGGACAAACAAAGCTGGGTGAAAGCTATACAGGAAGAAATGAATTCTTTGTAGAAGAATTACACTTATGAGCTAGTAGGGCTTCCTAAAGCTAAAAAGGCATTGAAAAATAGATGGGTGTTCAAGTTGAAGAAAGATGGTGGAAAGCTAATGAAGTATAAAGCTCGATTGGTGGTAAAAGGCTTTGATCAGAAGAAGTGAATTGATTTTGATGAGATATTCTCTCCTGTTGTCAAAATGACTTTTATTCAAGTAGTTTTGGATTTAGTAGCTAGTTTGGATCTTGAACTTGAGCAGTTAGATGTTAAAACCACCTTTCTTCATGGTGATTTGTAGGAAGAAATCTACATGGTTCAGCCAGAGGGATTTGAAGTAAGAGGAAAAGAGCATATGATTTGCAGGTTGAAAAAGAGTTTGTATGGATTGAAGCAGGCTCCAAGACAGTGGTATAAGAAGTTTGATTCATTTATGGTGGGTCATGGTTATACAAGGACAGATGCAGATCATTGTGTTTATGTCAGAGAATTCCATGGTGGTAACTTCATCATCCTTTTACTATATGTTGATAGTGGGACATGATGTTCAGTTAATTCATAGTTTGAAAGTAGATCTGTTCAAGTCGTTTGACATAAAGGATCTTGGACCAGCAAGGCAAATTTTGGGAATGCATATTCGTCGTGATAGGAAAGCCAGAAAGTTTTGGTTATCACAGGAGAAATATGTAGAGAGAGTGTTGGAAAGGTTTAACATGAAAAATGCTAAACCTGTTGGGACACCACTTGGTAGTCACTTTAAATTGAGTAAGGTGATTTGTCCTTCTAAGGAAAAAGATAAAGAAAAAATGGCAAAGATTCCTTACTCCTCTGCAGTTGGGAGTTTGATGTATGTCATTGTTTGTACACGGCCACATATTGCTCATGCAGTTGGGGTAGTCAGTAGGTTTCTTGTTAATCTTGGTAAAGATCATTGGAAAGCAATGAAATGGGTCTTTAGATACTTGAGAGGTACTTCTAAAATGTGCTCGACTTTTGGAGGTTCAAAACCAATTCTGAAGGGTTTATAGATACAGATATGGCTGGTGAACTTAATGGTAGAAAATCAACTTTAGGATATTTGATTACTTTTGCAGGGGGAGCTGTCTCATGGCAGTCAAAATTAGAAAACTGTATTGCCTTATCTACAACTGAGGCTGAGTATATTGTAGCAACTGAAGCAGCGAAAAAAATGTTTTGGATGAAACAATTTTCTCCAAGATTTAGGTTTGAAGCAAGATGTGTATGTATTTAATTGTGATAGTCAGAGTGCATTAGACTTGAACAAAAATGCTACTTATCATTCTCGGATGAAGCACATTGATGTGAGATATCATTGGCTACGACAGTAGTGGCAGAACAATTGATATTGTTAAAAAAGATTCATACAGAGAAGAATTCAGCTGATATGATGACAAAGGTAGTGACCAGAGAAAAGCTTAAGCTTTGTGCCGGACTTGCCGGCATGGATTTCAACTAATTTATTAGAGGATAATCTCCTTCCTCAGTGGGCTAGAGGGGGAGATTGTTATAATGGTCCAGTCTACTAAGCCCATTATGAGAATTAATTGGCCCAAGTTTTATATTGTTTACAATAGGTCAAAAACTGGTTTTTTTGTATATATATATATATATATATATATATAGAGAGAGAGAGAGAGAGAGAGAGAGAGAGATGGGAAGAGAAGAAAATAAATGCAGTTGCTGTGGAAGAAAGCTGGGACTGCCAGAGAAAGTATTTCTTTCAATCTTGGGTGCAGTATCACACAAGTTTATTTTTCTTCTCTACATAATACAAATTGGAATTTTTTTCTAAGTTGTATTTTGGGTACTTCATAGGTGTAGTATTGAAAGTGGGTTCTCACAAAGTTGATCAAATTGTTGATTTGTGAGGAGATTATTTATTATCTTAGAGATTAATTATTGTGGCATTCCAATTTGTAGAGAATTCAAGTTTTGGAGTATAAACTTGAATATTGTAATCTGTATTAATTACTATAGTGGATTTTTAGCCGGAGTTGCCCCGTAGTTTTTTCCCCTCTACATTGGAGGGTTTTTTCATGTTAAAATTTAGTGTTGCATTTTCTTATTTTTGCTTGGATTATTTATTTGCATAGTTAATTGTTTAGATTGGTAAAATTATTTTTGTAATGATTGAAATTGCCCAACATTTTTCTCATGCGTTTATCAAGAATGAGTTCTTTAATTATAAAGTGCTTTGTTGCCAATAACTGATAAAATATAAAGATAATACAAACTCTAACTACTCTGTAGTTGTTAATAAGCACGTGTACACCTTTCAGGAGTTCTAAACTTTTAATATGTAATCGTGATTGGACGTTAGAGCTGTATCATGCCTTTAATACTATACGACGAAAAAGGTTTTCTTTATACAAAATCAGGGTTTGCACTTACACATATAAATCTAGTTCTTGCTATTGATGGGAAAAACTAACTGAACTACAAATAGGAATATGGTCCCCCCTATGCAATTTGAGGTTTTGTGCCTGGCATGTGGTATTGATTATCTTGCACTCTGTTCTTTTTATGTTAACTTGTATTAGGCCTTAATAATGATTTCCGATTTTGTGGTCTCTTAAACCTAGGTCTTACTACTAAAGTTGTCGATGGAACCAAAACAATCTTAGATATCGATCGTACTTTTTACGATTTCACTTGCATGCTGAAATCTAAGGTATTATGCTTCATTATTTATTTTGTTTTAACATTCCTTTTAGGAAAGGCACCTAAAGTCTGCTAACATGCGAACAAGTGAACACTTGCCTTTCCAACCAATTTTCATTGATTTAAATCCCCAACCTTTCACTTTTTTTGCTCTCGAGTTCCAAACCATTTTTTGTCATATGTAGATCCCCATCCTTTCATTTTTGTCGCACTTGGGTTCGTACTGGCAGATTCCCAATTGTAGTTAATTTTACATTATATTGTTTGCAGCGACTTCCTTGCACTTGGATATTCACAAGGTTTTTTTTTTTTTTTTTAAGTCTCATTGTATATTTTTGCTTTATGTAGATTGATGACAATGATCCTAATGCTACAAAAACGAAGGACAGGGTAGAATCAATCTTGCAAACTTTGCAAGGTTGCCAGAACAACTTAAAGGAATGTAGGTTGGCTTCATTTAGCTCTCCTCCTACCATCTGCTTTTTCTGATGTTTCCACTAACCTGTTGTTTCCACCAGGAATTAGTACATAGTCATGAATGATCCCAGAAACATTTAAATTAGGTGAGTGTTTCAGAAACTATGGAAGTGGTAAAAATTAATTTCGTACCTTTTTAACGGAATAATTTTCAATTATATGTTGTTGAATATCATGAGAAAGAAAAAGAAATACATGTGAAATTGGCAAATGTCTATACATTTTCCTTTGATTTATTAAAGGCTGCCGTAATATGTTTACAATTGACAAAGATTTCTGATAATCATGCCTATAATGGAAGAGTTTCTTCTTGATCTTTTCCTCAGCAAATATAGTGTCCAAATAGAGTTGCATACATAACTGGTGTAGAGATGGTTTTCTGTATCATTTGCTGATAATACTTTATTGTCCTTGTAGGATTAGTTTCAGAAGAAATGCCATTTATCAGGTATTGCCTAGAAATAAAATCATTCTTATGTACACAAAATTAAATGCCGATGTTAAATCTTACCAATATTTAAGTGCCCCAGAGTGAATGTACAACCTTGAATATGTATTGTAAGAATATGTAAAGAACAGTATTTCTTATATTTCACTGTAAGCCACGAACTTGTAATTTGTATCGTTGCATCTCAGAATGTATTTAACTTTGCATGATATTCATCAAAGTTTTTATCTCAAATCCATGGTATTTAAGTAGATTCTATCTCGAATATTTCAGACATTGCCTTTCATTTGATTGAGCATGATTTCATATATATAGTGTAATAGGGAGGGAAATTAGGTAGCTCACTCACTTGCAACTGTAGATAGTGGCAGAAGGATGGTGGATCACAGTGGGGCACGTGACCCACCAATTTCCCAATTTTTTTAAATATAAAAATAATAAAGCCCAAACATTAAACAATTCAAAGGAAAAAGTGAAAATTACATAAATTAAGTGTTTTTAAGATCTCAATTCATAATTATGAGTTACTAATTTTCTTTCAAAAATAAGATATAATTAAAATTTTAAATATTAATAATAATATTTAAAAAAATTATTTTATATATCCCCCCTACTACTATTTACCCTCTGAAACCCTAATTTTTTACTAATCTCTTATTTGTCTCTCTATACCACTGATTCTTCTCTCATTGAGCTCTTCTTTCTCTCTCTCTATAGTCAATCACTTCGCCGGTGATGGGAAGCAATGCATACAGCACGGCACAGGTGATGCAACTGCACTTCCTTCGATCTCATGTCTCTCTTTTCTTCACACCATAGCAAAGAAGTGCAGCATGCTGCTGTGTCGTAATGCTAATTTGAGCCCTGCATGCAATGGTACTTTCATATCGCCGTTCACAAATCACAAAACTCACATCTTATTTCTCTCTCTTTCAAAAGCTTCCATGGAAACAAGTAGAAGAAAGGGGACTCAGTCGATTGCTACTAGTTTGGTAGACATGGATTTATAGGTGAACAATCTATACGAAACGACACCACAGCTAGATCGGGACAAGACGTTGCCCTATTCTTGAATTCAACATGTAAGGGGAGGACTTCAATTACCCAAAATTCCAAGAGCTCTCTCTCTACCCATTCAATCCACCTCTATATGGCCGACCACGTCACATTCGGTTATTTTTGGGTGATCTGAGGTTGATAGTGATTTAGATCTAAGATAGGAGCTGTGTTTTCATGTGATTTTGGAGGGTGATTCGAGATCGCTGTTGCACAAACAGGCAATGACGATGGTGGTTCTGCACAAGTTCAAATGATGGTATAGTGGTGACATTG
>NW_019230613.1:235495-257130 GCF_002742605.1 Olea europaea var. sylvestris
AGGTGAGGTGAGGTGAGGTTGTGGTGGTGGTGGTGGTGGTGGTGGTGGTTGTAGGGTGGGAAAAGTGTTCTTGACGAAGCCGTGAACAATAAATTGGTTATTTTGTGGATTGGTTGCGATGACGATGTTGGTGGTGGTTGGTTTGGAAATTTTTTGGTTGGTCGTGGTGGTGTGGTATGGTAGAGATGGTGGTCACAAGCGTTGATGGTGGTCACAAACTATTTGGTTGACTGTGACCATTAAAATGGTTAATCTGTGACTAATAAACAATACATGACCAACAAAAAAAATGATTTGTTACCAAGAAATAACGTGTAACCTAAAAATTGTTAATTTGTAATCGATACTTTAATAACTTGTGACTATTTAATAAGTTGTGACTTATAATGTTCATGATTTGTGATCGATCAAGAAATTATGGCGTATAAATTTTTTACTTGTTATCGATGAGCAAATTTTGACCTATAAAATTTTTGAATCGTGAACATCAAATAATTTGTGACATATGAAAATTATGATTTGTGATCGAAAATAATATGTGACAAACTAAATTTGTGAATTTGCGACTAAATTGTATAGATTTGTGACCTTAATATATATAATTAGTAAAATATATAATTAATTAATTAAATTATAAATAAATTTTAATAAATATCTGATTTTTGAATTTTGAAACCTTTGTTCTTAATTTTGAAATATGTGATAATTAATCTCTTATTTATGAATTTTCCTCAAGGAAAAGAGCCAAACCCACCAATCCACTGTCACAAGAAAGCCTAATTCAAACTTGCACTATACCCAATTGGTACCAATTCCATCATTCAACAATCAAAATTTGGATTTCCTTCACTTTTTCATCAAAATCCACTGTTTCTACCAAACTGCCACGGTGCGACCTGCACCGATTTGTCTATTTTAAAAGTATGTCGTATGCGAGTTGAACCTCCACTATTTGCCTTTGTAAATTGTAATTGTTATTGCTTCGATAATTTCCTTTACTCTATTGGTATTTTATTTGTTTTATTTCATTATTTTATTGTTTGTATCAGTTATGGAAAAATATTTTAAACGTAAATCTATATTGTCTTGTGAAGAACAAAATATTAATGAAAGGAATGTTCAAAATAAAAGGGATAAAACTGATGCTGGAAATAAATAGAATGATGAGGATGTTAGGAATGAAAAGGATGAATTGATATTGGAGATATTCATATTGAAACTAATACCGATGATGTTAGGGATGAAAGGCTTGAATTTGATGTTGCACAGCTACCTTCGGATCCAAGATTGAGAGTTCCAATACAGAATTATGATGCTAATATTTGAGATGTGATAAGAAGAGCATATGTGCAAAGGGGTCCTTGTCAACCTCGCAATCATGAATTTCCACCCACAAGAATGTGTAACAAAGATAGACGATTTTGTGTTTCATAGTATAATGACCATCCTAGTTGGCTGGAATATAATATATCAAAAGATGTTGTATTTTGCTTCTATTGCTATCTTTTCAGTTCAAGCAGTGGTTTATATGTTGATAGCGAGTTCTCCAATTGGAAAAAGAATGACATTATTAGAAAACATGTTGGGGCATCAACTAGTGCTCACAATCAGGCTCGAGTCAAGTATGAATCATTCAAGAATGAAGAACAAAGCATTCAATCCTGTCTCTTTAAGCAATCACATCAAGCTCGAACAGAGTATCGAATTTATTTGAATGCATCAATTGATTGTGTAGGAGGGTTGGCCTTTCATGGATGTGGTGAATATGAAGATTCAAACAATTAAGGAAACTTTCTTGAACTATTGTATAGGTTTTATTTGATCATAATGCTGAAATTAAGGCTGTTGCTTTGGCGAATGTACCTGACAATCTCAAATTAACATCACCATGAGTTCAAAAAAATATTGTGAGTGCTATTGCTTCTGAAACTCTAAATGTGATTGTCAAAGATATTGGTGATAGCTTGTTTTTTATTATAGTTGATGAATCTCGAAACATTTCAATGAAAGAACAAATGTTCAGTTGTCATTCATTATGTGAAAAAAAGGGCGTGTATTGTAACATTTTACTGGTGTTATATGTGTTTCGAGTATCACAACTGTCTCATTTAAGACTGGAATTGATTAATTATTTCCAAGCTAGTTTAAGTATATCTAATTTGAAAGGTCAGGGATATGATGGAGCTAGCAATATATGAGGAGAGTATAATTGATGCGGACATCCCTTTATTATTTTATGTTTTCATTTGGAATATTATTTATTATTATTGGGCTTGTATAATGGGTTTAGCCTAAGCCCTTTATCTTTAGAGTTTTTGTTTTGCTATTTATACTTGATTTGATAGTTGATGATGATGATGATAAATTGAGATTGGTCTTGGCGTCTCCTACCTTTTCTTTCCCCTTTTCCCCTGAATTTCTGTTTCTTCTCTGGTTTCTACCCCTTTTCTTGCTGCCTTTTTCTTTATCCTGCATCAAATTGGGCATCAAAGTCGAAACTTAGATACTTTCTCTCCTACAATCCAAAATATGTTGTAATTGCAGTCGTTTTCTTTTCAATTTTCTTTCTTAGTTGGAAAAAATACTCTTCATTGTACCGTTCACATCCAAAAATTTTAGTTCCGTATTTTTCATCAGTTTCAAAAAAATTTTCTAGGTTACTTGCAGAGATTTGTCTCCTTTCAACTGCTGTTTCCAAACCCTAAATCAGTCCACTATACACAACCTAAATCAGCCCACTATACACCACTTAAACCAACCCCTATTACCCAGTAGCCCCAAACCCCATTAGCCTATTCCATCAAAGATGTCCAACCCAAATCCAATTTATTCAGCCTGTTACAAGACCAATACTCCTAGCCCATTATATAAAATACTCAAATTGGCCCAAATCTTCTAGTTTCCTATTTCCAATGCTGCGTTACTGTAGGACGTCTACCTGCTTCCAAACGTTTTCCATCCAAAAACCACCACCATCTTCATCGACCCACCAGCCCTAATCTGACTACTTGCCTCTGTTGCTTTTCACCCGACAAAAACACTCGTTTTTTGACAACCACATCGTCAGTCTTGTCATCGCCATCACATCGTCAATCCCAATTGTCAACTACATCAGTTGCCAACAACCCAAACTCATCTCTGTCTAAATCTCTCTTTGGCCTCTCAATCTTTGTTGCAGTTGCCATCACACTCTCCTCTACNGCCAACAACCCAAACTCATCTCTGTCTAAATCTCTCTTTGGCCTCTCAATCTTTGTTGCAGTTGCCATCACACTCTCCTCTACTTGTTTCATCTGCTTTCGTAGCCTCCCACTGTACGTCACCCATACACAACTCGTTCCTCCTATTTTTCTACAATTTTCAAATTGCAAATCAACCCATCGCATTCTTCAATTTCGAGCCACTGTGACGCTAACAAATTTTGAAACTCCAGTCGACCCATAACCAGTCTGTAGCTCTTTCTTACCAGTAGCCAGAGTCCATGTCGACAGCCAAGTTGGGTTGATGATTTGTTTGTAGATTGAAACTCTGGATTGGAACCCAAGAATTTCACCTTCAATCACCCCAGCCTTCCAATAATTGACGATTACCCTTCCAGCCCATTTTGACATAGACTTCAACAAATGCATGATACATTTAGCCCATTACCTAATAGGCCCACCCTAATTAGACAACCACAACAGTACTCATTTGGGTTTCTGTTTGAAGTTATAATGTTTTGGATTTAGTATATTAGTTAAAAAAAAAAAAAGAAGAGAATCTTCATATATTATTCGCAGATGATTTTACTTTGTTGATCAAGAGCCACTCAGACGACTCAGTTGTTGTCTTGCCAACGTAGCAATACCAAATTGAAAATTGTGTTTGGAGCATTGTTTGACTTTGAAGTCTCGTGAGGTGATATTTGACGTAGCTACTTCAACGAAAGTGATATTTAACACAGCTACGAAAGTGATCTTTGAGATAATTGCTTCAACAAACAATAGGGGAGTTACTGTTTTCTATTTATCATTGGCTTATAATATTGTTTCATTTTAAATTTGCATCGATTAAATTTTTGTGTTGCTATTATTCTAATAATATACCTAAAGTCACGTGACTGAATCCCTTAGTTTCTTCAAAGCCCCATTTTACCCCACTTATTTTACGTGATTAGGTTTTGACTAGTATTTGATCTATACTTTGTTAATTTACATAGATCAACAGTATTAACATGCCACATTTGAATTTACCTAATCAAGATTTTTTTAGAAAAAAAATGATCGTGCTGTTATTTTTCATTGCTTGCACTTATTGTTCAATGATCTCACCATTGCACGTCATTTAGCTGGTATTACATTGCATGTAGTTGTGTAGTGGTTGTCTTGTCGCCTCTATTTCCAGTACATTGATCACGGACCCATCCCAATTTGATGCACTCACTAGACAATTAGCTCAACTTGCCACTAGCCAGCAACAATTATAAACTCAATTAGCGGTTGTCCAAATCGAGATGGCTGCTACTCGTGAAAAGACCAGAGATCTACCTACTAGTTGAACAATTTTAAGTAAATCCTCCATTCGATTGATGTTAATAATTCTGAAGTGTCCCACAATAGACAATATCATCGTCGACAAGGTGATAAAAAATATTTTCAACACGATCATAGGGATATGGATCAGTTTGTGAATGAGAACAAGGCTATGGTTGTCATGTACTCATTTTTTTTCCTCTTCACAATGAGCATTTCTTTAGAGACATTAAGTTAGATACTCCTACTTTCGATGGTTGCTTGGATCTTGAATTTTTTATCCAATGTAGCACCCTTACACAAGGGAATTGGCTAGTAACTAATTACATTGCTCAATTTAAGGAATTTCGAATGAAATGTTATGTCGTTGAGGATGAGGCCTTGATTTTGAGTAGGTTTAGACAAGGCCTATGAGAAGATCTAAGGCGCAAGCTCTTCCTTCAGGGTATCACTTCTCTTGATCACGCTTACTCGTTAGCTCAAAACTACAAGTTACTTATTAGTACTCCATATGAAAATCGTGGTCACCATTGCTCACCCATCTCATCAGTGCCACCTCGTCATAAGTTTATCATAGAGCCTTCCCTGTCTAATGTTCTTCCCATTTGGAAAAATAAGTGTGAAGGTCATGATATCCCAAGACCTTCTTTTTTGTATCGAAGGTGTAGTGACGTTTACCCTTTCGTTTCATCGATACCACCTCCTCTTGTTAAGTCCATTCCAGGACCTCTCCATCTAATGCTCTTCCTCTGTTAGAAAATGAGGGTTAAGATTTTGAAACTCCAATGATTTATTCTCACTTGCAGTACTTCAACTGTAAGGACTTTGGTCACATTTCTCCTAAATGTCCTAGTTGAACAATAATCATTGAGGAACGAAATGATGTAATGGATGATCAGTTAGAAGATCAAGTTTATGAACCTAAACTTGAAGAATTTGATGAGATGAATGATATTGAGGACACTTCCTTATGTACTATTTGGACTTTTCCTATGAATCTAGAGGCCGTACCCCTTGTTCTCGATACCTCTCAATTAAATGTTGTATGTCGTACCCTTATCCAACCCAGTGATCATGATGATTTGTGTAATCATGCTATTTTCAAGGAAAACATTGCGAATTGGAATTTGATTCTCCCAACAATTCCAATTGCATATAACAATTTCGTGAATCGGTTTATAGGTATGAGTTCCATCAAAGTTATTCATGGTTATAAGTCCAAGAAGTCTTTAGGCCTTATTCCAATGTCTCCATATGCTAGTGTGTCTATGTCAGCTGAGATATTTGTACATCATCTTCATGACTTGCATATTCAGATTAATAAACAACTTGAAACAAATAATGCGTTATATAAACTTCAAGCTGCTTTGTATAAACGAAAATTTGAATTTAATATTGGGGATTATATTATATTGCAAGCCTGTAGTGCTGGTCCTTATAAAACTTTAAAGTATGTTGATTCAAATACATGTGTCATTGATCTTTTATCACAATTTGGTCACCATTCTATTTTAACTGTTGAGGACTTCATTACTTACAAAAACTATTTTAACCCCTCTGATGATCATTTTATACCTCCACACAGGAATTCCTACATTGAATCTTTTGCTATGTCTACTCCAATACCACCTATCAAAGCACACGAAGATAAGATTGATGTTATTTTAGATGATCAGATTGTGTTGACCAATGATAGAGGGATTCAGGGCTTGCTTGTTCGTTAGGTGAATTGACTTGATTTTGATGGTACATGGATCCCCAAAAATAGACTTAACAACGTGATCCAATTTCGTTGGAACTTTATAGAAGCCAGCAAGATCTTCCTTTGCTCAGTTCATCTTGGTCAGATCATATTCTTAGGAATAAGCTGTAATTTTCATTACTATCAATCATGAAATCTCGATATTTGGTTCGTCGAAAAGATTGTTCCCTGAGGCAAGACCTGAAGCATTTTGGGTATCAGACTGACAACAATATTTTGTGATTTACCAACTCGACAAGTCTAGTTTTCTCCACCCTGGAAGAGTTGATGCGGACATCCATTTATTATTTTATGTTTCCATTTGGACTATTATTTATGTTCTATTATTGGGCTTGTATAATAGGTTTGGCCCAAACCTTTTGTCTTTAGGATTTTTGTTTAGCTATTTATATTTGATTTGTTATTTAGTTGGGACAGTTGATGATGATGATGAATTGAGATTGGTTTTGGCGTCTCCTACCCCTCCTTTCTCCCTTTCCCTTGAATTTTAGCTTCTTCTTCAATTTCTTCCCACATTCTCTCTGATTTTTACCTCTTTTCTTGCAACCCTATTCTTTATCTTGCATTAATAATTGTCTCAAATAACTTATTTTGAAAGAAAACCCAAGTACTTGCTACATTCATTGCTTTGCTCATCAACTTCAACTAGCTCTTGTAGTTGTGGTATAGAAACATTTGAAGATTAAAACTTTATTTACTTTGGTACACAAATTTATGAATGTTGTAAGAGGATCGGCTAACGGGAAGACCTTATTCAAGAGAAAGAAAGATTGAAAATTCTTGAATCACTCAGTATTAGTGAAATATCAATCAGACGGGATCTCAATCAAGTAACTACTCTTAAGCGTTCTGGTGATACATGTTGAGGCTCTCACTACAGTTGTTTAAATAATTTGATTGTCATTTTTTCAACCACAATTGATGTTGTCGAGATGATTGCTATTGATGCTACAAGTTTCAGAACAAGAGATGAAGCATGTATTTTATTGGAGTTGATGTTAAAATTTGAATTTGCATTTAATCTATAGCTCATGAAAAAGATCTTAGAAATTTCAAATGAATTGTTGAAAGCATTACAAAAAAGGATCAAGATATTGTCAATGCTACGAGATTAGTGCAATTATGTAAAGCACAGCTCCAAACCACGATGGATGATATTCTTTTTTTTTTTTTTAATGTTTGTTCATTCTCTGAAGTTCACAAGATCAATATTCCCAATATGAATGATATGTTCATAACTTTAGGTATTTCATGGCGTGACACGGTAACAAATTTGCATCATTTTCGCGTGAAAATGTTTTATGCTATCATCGATATGCAACTTTAAGAGCTGAATAATCATTTTTGTGAGGTTAATAATGACTTACTCCTTGGTGTTGCGCATTTGTATCCAAATAATTCATTTGTTGCTTTTGACAAGCACAACGTGATTCGACTATATGAGTATTATCCAGTAGATTTTGACGCAGAAGATATCTCGAAACTTGTTGATAAACTAAATACATATATTCTTGATATGCAAACTTGTGAAGAGTTTGGAGGATTACAAAGCCTTATTGATCTTGCATAAAAGTTGGTTGCGAAAAATAAACATGAAGTGTACTCATTAGTTTACAAACTTGTGACATTAGCATTAGTTCTTCCCGTGGCTACTGCTACAATTGAAAGAGCATTTTCTGTGATGAACTATGTCAAAAATCGTCTGCGCAATCGAATCGGAGATCAATAGTTAAATGATAGTTGAATTGCATATATTAAGAATAATGTATTTGGCAATATTGAAATTGATGTAATTATGCAATGTTATCAAAGTATGAGATCTCTTAAATAATAATTGTAATAAGATAACGCCACTTCTAGGAGTATGCCTTTGACCTTTCTCAACAATTATGCATTCTTATACAAATTGACAGACATAACATCCTACTGTTAGAGGGCTATATTCTACATTTGCTTATTTAGTTTTTTTCTGAGAGGTAATACCTCATCATTTATTGTTTTCTTCACGTTTGCTACTTTTTTGAAGGTCAAGCCTTA
The DNA here is from genome assembly GCF_002742605.1 of Olea europaea var. sylvestris. Lineage (NCBI taxonomy): Eukaryota > Viridiplantae > Streptophyta > Magnoliopsida > Lamiales > Oleaceae > Olea > Olea europaea. Next base: position 243,806 of record NW_019230613.1, read on the forward strand.
CTCTCATGTTTTCTTGTGAGTTCCATATATATTATGATTGGGGAATTTCAACCCCATCATCCTTTTCTAGTGGAGCTTAAAAACTCACCAAGAATGAGTTGATGATTTGTCTATAAAAAAATGTAAATTCTTTTTGTTTCCAATTAACTGAAGCATTGATGGTTATTATTAAATAGTTTTTCTAAGAAGTTATGTGAACTATCCAAGATGACATCAACGTTTCTATTGTTGTAGCTCCCCAAAATTGGAAGATCATTTTGAGAGCTTCAAACATATTCGAGGATTCAATGTGACTATTGTCACTTCGGCCAACACAGAAGATGAGACTTTACCACCGTGGAGCGGCTTTTTGCTGAATATGAAGACTATATAGACTTTCAAGAGGACAAACGCTGAACACAATATCTTTCATGGTTCTGCCAAAATGACAGTGAATCCATATGAGCTCTTTGCACTTTGATTATAGCAATTTTATAGGAAACAGAGATACATGAGGTGATAACAAAACATACCTTCCTTTCAATGTCATGGTGTGCATTGCCTACTTAAATGAAAAGAATTTCAAACCTTTTACACAAAAAAAGGAAAAAAGGAAAATAGAATAAGACTAAAGAGAAATCATTGTTTGTTTTTATTAAAGTCCCGAGACTTGGAAAGCCAAGTGTTGAGATCCATGAAAAAGTTGATTGATTGTCAGTTGTACCGCAAAATTTCTTCCTTGTAACAACTAGGGGTATGCAACTTTATATTACATGACATTATAAAAATGTTAAATTATAAATATAAGCATATATATTAATTTGAAGGTGACACAATGTGATATGGTGATAAAATTTGAAATTAAATTGAAATGTAGTGACTTGGTTGAGATAAATTAAGATTTAGTGACTCAATTAACATTTTTCTGAAAGTTTAGTGACTGCAAATGAAATTCATCTAGAAAAAGAGTGGGTGAGGTCCATCGATTTATTGGAAAAACAAAGAAAAAAAAGGAAAAGAAAGGGAAATAAAAGAAAAAATTTCGAGGTTGTTTGAGCCCCATTTTTTTTTAGAAAAATGCATTTTGAAATAGCGTTATGATGGAGAATGTGGTTAAAAAATAAGAAAAACTTTTAGATTTTCTTGTCATATTATTTTATTAAAAAATTTGTTGTTAAAATGATGTAAAATCGCTGTTGAAAAAGGGAAAATTACATAAATCCAGGTACTTAAACTTTCAAATTCAAAGTTCAAGGTTAAAGTTTATTTGTGCAAAAATCAGGTGTATATATTGGTAATCCACCCAATCAATTAAAAACCCTAATAATTTTCCGAATTGAATCACGTCTCTTCCTTTCTCACTCTACAATCTCTCCCCTCTCTGTAAAAAATCGCCATGGAGATTACTCATCGACAGTGTTCACGACGTCATAGCTACAGTATGGACGTCGCTGCAAGGGGCGAAGATGGTGATCTCTGCCCAGAAACAAAGATGTGCCATCTAGTGAGTTGCGGCGGTGAGGCAAAGCAAATCCACCCACTCCGACGAGGTGCTGTAATGAAGAGGCAAAGCAGTCTAGCAGATCCACCCCCTCCGTCAGACGCCAACTCTGTTGAGGTGCTACTGTAATGAACAGGCGAAGTAGAAGTAGCGTTGTGGTAGTTTTGGATGGTGTTATTTTGTGGCAGTGGTGATGGTGTTTGTGTGGTGGCGATTTTGTGGAGGTGGACCTGACGGTTGTGTGGTGGGTTTGAATGGGTTTTTGTATGGTGGTGGTAATTGTGTTTACATGGTGGTTGTCTTGTAGTGGTGGTGGTGGTGGTTGTTGGTGGGACAGCGTGGTGGTGGAGCAGTGGAGGCGACAGTAATGTTGGTGGCGATGGTTGTAGGTGGGATGGCTGGGGTAGGGATGTTTGTTGGTGTTTGTGGTGGTTTGGTGCAAGCGATGGTGGTGGTCGTCATTTTTTTGTTGGTGATGATGTGTTGGTGTTGGTGGCGGCAGCGACGATAACACGGTGAGGGTTGGTGGCAAGCGACAATTGTGTGTTGATGATCTGTGACCTTGGTAGTGGATCGAGGGTGGTGCCAGGTGAGGGTGGATTGAGTGTTTGATGTCTGTGACCAATTGGTCCTTGTGACCGTAAACTATGACCCTAAGAAAGTTTTATGTGACTTGTAACCTATAATTTTTTGGATTTGTGACCAATGACATAAGCTGTGACTTATATTCGTGACTTCGAAATAATCTGTAACCATTTAATTTGATGATATGTGATCAGTAAATAAATCTACGATCATTAAACGTATAACTGTAACTTTATTATCATTATTTAATAAGTATTTTTAATTAATTAAATATATACCTTGAGTTTTGAAATTTTAAACTATGTACCCAATTTGTGAATTGATATAAACAATACACCTAAATTACGATTTTTTCCCGCATTCCCACAAAAAAAAAAAGGGCTCAAACAAGGGCCCATATTTGGGAGAAGAAAGAGCACCGAGAAAAAATGGTTCCCTTTCTTGCCTCCAAACTGCATGCAATCTTGAACCAGAAATTTGTAATTACAGAGTTAAATCCCAATTAATTCATCCGAAGTTAGTTGATGATTATTTAGATTTCAGCTCAAGTGGAGGATGAACATCTCAAGGTTTTTTCAAGAAAACTATTATTTAAAGACAATTTTTTTTCTTTTTCTTTTTTCATAATAACCCAAAACTATCAACCCTAAATTAGGAATTTTTTATTTCTATAACACTTGGATTAATTCATATTTTGATAATAAATTTCGAAGCTGACATTTTATTTTATGTTCCTTTCAGTGTCCATACTGCCAAATTGAAGTTTTATATTTTTTTCAAATTTTAATGTTCGTTGACATCGTTTCCTTTGCCTCGTTAAATAGTGGATCAATCTGAAGAAAATATTTATTTTATTCTATGTTGATTTGAGAAATTCATTTGATTAGTGGTATAATCATTACTAATAAGTGTTGCAAAATTACAGTTTATATGATGAGATATTTTCACATGAATTGAAACTGTGTTGTTGGGTGTTTTTTAGAAGAACTAATGGCAAGGAAAAAAAGAAAGTGACTCGTGCACCCAATGGAAGAAGTGACTTCACTACCTGCTGTCCCAATTATGGGAATTGAATTTGGCAGTTTTCACCAAAATGGCCTACCGCCTACCTGATGGACAATTCTTTGATGTCCCAACACCTTTTTTTCCCCAATTCAGACACTTTTAAAGAGCTTTCCCTTTCATGCTATACAAGCATCAGATTACAGGGTACCAAATCTGTGGAAAATCTGTTCATCAATAGTTGAAACCTCTATAATTGATGGATTTTAGTTTTGTAGACTTGAGAGTAATTAGACTTTAAGACATCACCACACTAAATACACCCTCACCATTAACTCGTTGGACTATATTTAAATTCTTTGCTTTTAAGTTAGTTTTCATTAACTATGGCTTTTCCTTGGGCTTATTGTACTATTTTACTTGCTGTTTACCAATTTACTGATGCATTTTCCAGTAATGTGAGTTTTCTTCAGTTTCTTGATTTATGCTATAAAAGTTGCATTTTACTTTGAATTTATTTCTTTTTATTCTCCTATGCGGTTATGGGTGGCATAGTGGAGGAAACTCGAAGTAATTCATCCTTAAATCGAAATTGATTGACAAATTGTTTGGTTATATACAGGTTTACATTGTTTATATGGGAGATAAACCTCATGATGTGCCCGAGCTTGTTAAAGATTCCCACCATGAGCTCCTCTCTCACATTCTTGGAGGGTATGAGCCTAATCATGCTGGCTTCTGTCTATTTGTTTCGTGTCTGTATGGTCTCTACTAATTGCTTTGACACAAGCAAATAGCTGCTGAATGAACTTTCAAATTAATTTAATCTTAATCGATCGCATTTTCTCAATCCTAATTGCAATAAAAGTAATTATGTGTGATTCTTGTCGGTAGCAAAAAGACCGCCATGGAATCAATTTTGTACAGCTACACACATGGATTCTCAGGATTTGCTGCTGTCTTAACTCCGTTTCAAGCCAGAATTGTTGCAGGTTACTCAATAGATGATCTACATTAGCTTGTCTGAGATGCTGTGACTTCACTTTACTGTTGGTACAATTTTTTTACACTGATGAAATTCAGGATTGCCCGGAGTTGTTCGTGTAGTTCCTAATCGAATTCTCAATTTGCACACAACAAGAAGTTGGGATTTTCTGCAAGTCACTTCCCACTTGCACAATGGAATTCTCTTGAGAGGTCAATATGGTGCTGGGTCTATTGTTGGCATCCTAGATACTGGTAAGAGTGGAAATGCTCCCAAGCTGATGGAAGTCAGAAATTGGTCTAATCTTTCATCCATTTTTTGTTTAGCACAGGGATATGGCCTGAATCTGAAAGCTTCAAAGACGATGAAATGAAAGCTGTTACTTCTCATTGGAAGGGGATATGCCAGGAAGGTGAGCAATTCAATCGATCAAACTGTAACAGGTAAAATGACGTCAGAGTTTGATTTCCGCCCAGTTACTTCTAAACTTTGTGTTGAATAGTCAAATGTGGTGCTTTATCTCCTATATCTCTGTCCATCTGCAATTTTCAGAACTTAAGTATGGCTGTTGGATCTTTGTATGTCTCCAAATGCTTGGTTCGTCAAACGTTTAGATACGTGTTTTGAACAAAATATTTACAATTTTGTTATCTTCTTCATTTCATTGGTAAAATGAAATATAATCAATAGGTTCAAACAAGTATTCAGGTATTTTTTAAAATTTTTATAGAACAAATCAGCCAACCTCGTTGCACTTACTAAGTTTGTCATTGTTAAATATCAAATGTGTCCAAGAACCTAGTCCAAATGTCAAACGTCTGACAGGTACTTGTCCATGTAGAAGGTAAGATGATATGGCTGTCCATCATTTCCTTTTATATCTGCTTCGGCATTCATTCTATGTTATATATTGGGGCTTCTGGTCGTATTTGACATCTTTTATCCTAGGGTCGTAAGCTGTTCTTTCATGTGTTCTGACCAGGCAGCCACAATAAGGAAGATCCTGAAAATTCCAGATCAGTTTAATAGCATTCTGAATCCACTACAGGAGAGTATAGGTGATATCATAAGAAAATAATGAAAGAAACTGACTCGAATTGCCAGACAATAGTGGTTTGGAGGCACTCAAACATGTTGAAAATTTTTAAAATAAGTTAATTCTTGTTTTTAGACATTAGTTTTTATAGTTGTTAGCTTATTAGTTATTCGTATGGTAAAATATAATTAACCCAATTCAGCTTATATGGGACAGGAAAATAATTGGCGCTCGCTGGTATGTCAAAGGATATGAGGCTGAATTCGGAAAGCTGAGCACATCTGATGGCTCTGAGTTTCTGTCTCCCAGAGATGCAACTGGCCATGGGACACACACATCATCTACAGTGGCCGGTGCTTGGGTAGGAAATGCAAATGTTTTGGGATTAGGACAAGGACTGGCCAGAGGAGGTGTTCCTTCAGCTTGGTTAGCTGTGTATAAAGTTTGTTGGGCTACTGGTGGCTGCAGTTCAGCTGATATTCTTGCTGCATTTGATGATGCAATATTGGATGGAGTGGATGTGATTTCAATGTCTCTAGGTTCATTGCCTCCTCTTTCAACTTATGTTGATGATACAGTGTCTATCGGTTCTTTCCACGCTATGGCTAATGGAATTTCTGTCGTCTGCTCTGGTGGAAATAATGGTCCCTATCCCGAAACAGTTGTAAATACAGCTCCATGGGTGATCACTGTTGCAGCAAGCACCATTGATAGAGCTTTTCCTATTAAAATAACCTTGGGGAACAATCAAACTTTTGTGGTACTTGCATACATTACACATCCATGTATCCATTTGCACTTGCAATGAGTTGTATGCATGGCTGGCAGACATTTATTGGAGCCTATCCAACCAAAAGTTCCCTTTGACTAGAGAGTTTACCCAAAAATACGGAATCTAAATTTGGGATGCCTTCTGTATCTATAAATCCAAGCGGGCGGTTGTTTTTCGTTTCATAACTGCCTAGTCTTTAACAGAATTAAAAAAGATCTACTTTTCCATACCCATGCGAGCGAGAATTAGAGCTCATTTTGGGTCACAATATGGTTGTTATGGCATTAGGCCTTTGTTTTTAATGTTAACATGCTGATTTTTTTCACTTTTCACAGGGTCAAGCATTGTATATGGATAAGGATCTTGACAAGTTCTATCCCATTGTGTATGGAGAAGACATCATGTCTACTGATGCATATGAAGATGATGCAAGGTGAAATACCTTCCGCTAGAATTTTGTCTACACAGAATATTGTATGAACCATGTATTCCTTTAACAGAAGTTGTGTTGCTGATTCCCTAAATGCCACTTTAGCGAGGGGGAAGGTTCTTCTTTGTTTTGAATCTCGAATTCAAAAGTATCCTGTCAATGCTGCAAGAACTGTGAAAAATGTTCAGGGAATTGGACTTGTCTTCGCAAAGTTTCAAACTAAAGAAGTTAGTTTGTGTTTGGATGTCCCCTGTGCTCAAGTCGACTTTACAATAGGAACATCTCTGCTAACATACATAGGGTCAACCAGGTAGCCACCATTTTTTCCATGCTTATTTTTTTTTAAATATTTCTGCGTACATGATGACTGTCGAATGAACTGGAGACTAGTTACGTTATTTTGCATAGTGTTCTTACGCAGCTTCTGCCTGCAAACTTCTTTCTATTGAATTTAGACAGAATTATGCAACAGCCGAAATGAGTATATTGATCATATTGGATCTGCTTATTAGTACCATACTTCTCATTACAAAATACAACTTAAAAGGAAAAGCAAAATCTATATTGCAGCAATCCTATTGTAAAGTTTAACCTTCCAAGGACAATTGTGGGGCAGCAGGTCTCCCCACATGTTGCACTATTTTCTTCTCGAGGACCAAGTTCCCTCTCTCCTACCGTGCTGAAGGTAATGGGATACCAATGCTGATTTTCTGTAGTAAACTTCCACCACATGCTCTTTGAATAAATATGTATAATTATATTCTGCAGCCCGATATTGCTGCTTCAGGGGTTGATATTCTAGCCTCCTGGTCGACAGCTGCAGCAGCCCAGCCATCTGGTGCCATTGAGAATCATCTTCATCCATTCAAATTCAAGTTTGCCTCCGGTACTTCCATGGCGTGTCCCCACATATCTGCCATTGTCTCTCTTCTGAAATCCATCCACCCATCATGGAGTCCTGCTGCAATAAAGTCTGCCCTGGTCACTACAGGTAAAATGGTACTTTGTTTATGAGTTGGCTTAGAGCATGTTTGCCTAAGCTTAAAAAGTTAACCAAAAAGTAAATAAATTATTTTTTTCTAACTTCTCTTTGCGTATTACGAAACACAGTAGACAAGGTAGTGATGAATGCTAACCCCCGCCCACCAAGATACGCGGGGGGGAGGGGGAATCCATATTTGGAAACAAAAAGTTACTTAGTTGTAACTTCAACATTTTTATGCTTGGCGAAATAGAACTAGTTTTTCAAGCAACTCAATGGCTGTCCCTTTGTGTCCTCTGTGTACAGCCTCTTTAACAGATGAATATGGTCAGGCAGCTGTTGCAGAAGGAGCTCCACACAAGCAGGCCGACCCATTTGACTATGGTGGTGGCCATGTCAATCCTAACAAAGCTATTGATCCTGGTCTCATATATGACCTGGATGTCAAAGATCATGCTCGTTTTTTATGTGCACTGGGCTATAATGCAACATCCATCAGCTTGCTGACACGGACTAATGCTCCTTGTCGAGGAACTGCCAATTTCCTAGCCAACTTTAATTTGCCTTCTATCACCATTCCTCAGTTGAAGAACTGCACGACTGTTTCAAGAATTGTGACAAATGTTGGTCCTGATCTGTCGATTTATACTGCTACAATTCAAGCTCCCCCGGGAACAGATGTGATGGTGGAACCCCCAATTCTGGCATTCAATTCTGATTTGAAGAAACTAAAGTTCAAGGTAACATTCTGCTCCATGCTAAGAGTACAAGGAACATACTCGTTTGGGAATTTGTTATGGGAGGATGGATTGCACGTCGTAAGGATACCGTTGATTGTTCGATCCATTGTTCAAGAGTACTATCATTAAACATAATCAGAGTTCTTGTCTCGGACCAGAATCTGTGATTGTTTACTAATTTTGCTGAAATAAAAGTTGTTACATTTGAAAATGGTTATTAAAAAGTTTGATGAGCATATGAGGTTTTAACCCTATAAATGTGTCTGCTCTCCAGTGGCATAAGCTATTAAAATTACCCGTTTCCTAATTCTTAACAGCGTGTTAATTTAGTAGATTATTTATTGGTCAAATTTCAATATAAGAAGCATATTTTGGTTGCTTCTGAAATAAGTGATCTTTAAAGATAAGTGTAGCTCATTACATATTTGAATATAAAATTTACTTACAAATTAATAGTTTCTAACTTTTAAGCTTAGCCAAACATATTTCACAATGTTTAGAGTGTTTAGCGAGATAATAATCCAAATCGTTACTGAACTTTGCAAAAGGTTTTCATGTGATCACTAAACTTTAAAAATCACCTCATTCATCACTAAACTTTGCAAAATGTGACCCATTTGCAAAATTTAGTGATGAATGAGGTGATTTTTAAAGCTCAGTGATCTCGTGAAAATCCCTTACAAAGTTTAATGATGATTTGAATGATTTTTAAANTGATGAATGAGGTGATTTTTAAAGCTCAGTGATCTCGTGAAAATCCCTTACAAAGTTTAATGATGATTTGAATGATTTTTAAAATTCAGTGATCATTTGAAAACTTTTTGTAAAATTCAGTGATCATTTGGGTTATTATCTCGTGTTTAGTTGTAGTCTTGTTCTTAGACCTACGGTTAAAACTTGAAATCAAATCAAGTTTTGTAATTTTACTTAAGAGTTTGTTAAAAATTGATTTTTTGATCGTTATTTCACTATTCCAATCGTAAAGTTTGACTTCTTCTCTCATAGATGGTCTCCATTTTTTCCTAACGATTATAAAATCAATTCTTAAAACCACTTTTAAACAGGGCCTAAACAATATGTCGTTGCTAGTTGGATGACCCTTGAGTAAGTCAAACAGTCAATTATTTTTAACATAACAATTGTTCCAGTCGAATTCATGAATTTATCAAAGCACAACAGTAAACTATTCAGTCTAACAAATCAAACGTGTCGTTAAAGTTATGATTATCCTTTTACGTACAGGAGGCCGTTTATGAATAATTACGTTGCTTGAAAATGACGTTTATATGAAATCCGTGATTAAGCACTTCCATAATTGCATTACTAGTGAATGATTCGTCCTATCCTTGTGAAGAATACGATGTTAACATCAAGACAAAAATTATGGCCGCTTGGTTTGTTGAACAAACATATGGGAGTTAAACTCTCTGTCTAATTTTTAAAGCAATTACTTGATTGACTAAAAATAAACAATTCATATTTTAGCTCATCGATCAGATAGAGAGCAATTTGTAAGCACAACATTGCAAAATGTATCTTATGTTCAGATCAATCGATCGGCACGTCACACGATTTTCGTCTCTTGCATGCTCTCCATCTAGTAAATGCCTTCGGGTTTAAGGCAAATAATCTATCAGCTGGACAAAGAGCAATCGCAAGCACAAAGCTATAGCGTGCGTCTTATATCTAACGTCGTGTGGTTTCATCTCATGCATGGATTTTAACCTCATAATAATATTAATTGTTTAAGTAATTAGGAGAAAATTTTGTGCAGTTGGGAGTGGGGATGCAAAATTTCCTAGCAATTGACATTTATCCATTATTGTTAATCACATATTTTGGTAGTCAAATTGGGTTAGTTGTGGGTTTGGTGTAATCACTAATTAGGCATAACTATGGGTCAAAATATCTATGCATACACGTGTATATACGTATAGGTATGTATTTGCATATTGTATAGGATTAATTTCATTAATAACCACTTAAATATATATAAAATTTCAAAATGATCATTTTAGGTATTCGAGTGAAAATATGAGTTTGTGCTTGATGTACATAATTTGGGTATACAGAGATATCCACCCGTACATAAGACTTGTCCATTAAAGAAAGTAAAAGCAACTGTTTAAATAATGATTAATGCTTAGTGTACACAAAAATTTTTTACAAAAGAAATACAGATGTCTCACAATGGCGTGGACCCCGTATGAATAAATAATGTCAAAAAATTACCCACTCACCCCCCAAATGTGAGGTGTCGGTAGGGGTTCACGTAACCTCTACCTGTACACCAATCACGGCTGTTAAATAATTGTAAAAGATCACGTGAGCGGCACATTATGGCTCAAATGCAAATCCTATCTACACAATTGACTTTTGTGGATGCATTGGTTTCTATCCAGTCAGCATTTTGTCAACCTTCCTTCTAAATTTTTACTCTCAAGAGTCACGAGCTCGGCTCATATTCATTCCTATGGACAAGTTGAATTTGAGCTCAGCTTGTATCCACAAATTATGCTCATCTCAATTTTTTGATTGATGGATTGAGTCGGGTCAAGTCGAGATCCAACTTTTTTTTCTTAATAAATTAATAAAATAAAGCAAAAAAATGAACCGACTTTTTAAGAAAATAATATCTAACTTGATACACGACTCGACTAAAAAGAATGTCTATAAATAAAAACATAATGAGCGAAGCCTGTGAGCGACTCTGTTCGTTTGCCATCCTGATCTGATCACATGCTCAAGTCTACACATTCAGCCCCCGTTTGTTTTCCATTCTTTCCTCATTAAAATGAAAAATATAACCGTTATCCATTACATCAAGCCATCAAATTTGAATTTTTATATCTTGTGTGGAGTTTGTAACGACTATATTTGTCATTTTCATTTTTACAAAAATGATAAACAAACGGGACCTTAGTTATTCTTTAAGCCCCTGTTTGACCCTCATTACCTGAAAATGGAAATGGGAGGAATATTATTTTTTAGAAAAATGAGTGGTTGAAAAGGAAGGAAAAGTTTTTAATTTACATGTAATATTATTTTATGAAAGATTGTGTAATTAAAAATAATATAGAGAAAAATAAAATGTAATGTAATTTGGGGATCAAACATGGGCTAAAAATGAATTCGACTTATTTTATGATATTATAATAATTTAGCAAAATTATTACTACAGAAACTTTCGAATGAATGATACTACAGTATTTAACTGAATTATTTGCGCGTGAAGTGGGATTATCGTCAAACTATGATGACAACGCAATTCGGAACCACACACAGTGCAGCATGTGTTGTCTTTCACTACGCATTGTGCCATCGTCACGCGTTTCCACAGTGCGTGGGCAGACAGCCTACCGCAACTCACGTGTCAACCAAAAACGATAGTGCTTCGTGGGGTCCACGGTTTTATGAGCTTATCGTCAAAATTAAAAGGAGAGAGCGGGAAGACTAACCTATGAAATGACCAAATGGGGCGGCGCAATCAACGCGGTAAAGCCTGTCTAATTTCGTGATTACGCATGAAAAATTTGGGGCTTAAAAAAAAAAAAAAAAAAGAAGTCAAAAATTATGGGCGGTTTTTCGTTGTACTTTTCGTATTTGAATTATCGTAGCGCCATCGTTAAGACAATTCGCTTGACTTCTTGTAATTAGTGTTGATTTTGAATAATACTTATTTACTTTTTTGATATGGATTCATTTTTATTTAAATTAAAATCAATAATTAGTTTTAATTAAATATTTTTAAAAAATTCACAACTTTTATTAAAATCTACTAAAAATCTAATTTTATTATTTACCAAACGGAGTTTAGATTATTAACCTTTAAAGATAAACAAAACAAATTAATTCTAATTAATAAGACAATTAAAGAATGTCCATCTAAATTGATTTTAGATGGCATTACTGGAGGAGGGAAAAAAAGAGGAGAATATGAGTGAATTAAGTAAATTTGGTAAAATCATATATGACTTTATTAAAGTAATTGATTTATTACCTTGCAATAAGAAATAGAAATAAAAAATAATAATCAACTTATGAATACTCTTTTTTAACCCTAATGGAATTGAGAGGGTTCACCCGTTTGATAGTCATATTCTAGAATTTACAAATAAAGTTTCGATGTTTTAGCCCTTGTTTGGCTCCATTTTTTTCATATTTTTTATTTTCAATCACACAATCTTTTATAAAATAATATTACATGTAAATCGAAATTTTTTTCTTCTTTTTCAATCACATATTAAAAAAAAAAGAAAAACACTATTCCAAATATTAAGGCCTCTTTTGATTCCCATTTTCATTCAAAGAATGGAAATCAAACGAGGTTAAAATTTGGGGAATGTTTTAGCCCTTGTTTGGCTCCATTTTTTTCATATTTTTTATTTTCAATCACACAATCTTTTATAAAATAATATTACATGTAAATCGAAATTTTTTTCTTCTTTTTCAATCACATATTAAAAAAAAAAGAAAAACACTATTCCAAATATTAAGGCCTCTTTTGATTCCCATTTTCATTCAAAGAATGGAAATCAAACGAGGTTAAAATTTGGGGGGGAGGGAGGGGGGGGAAGAAGGTGTCAAACGGGGCTTAATGGTAAAGGGTCTTTGAAATTTTGTAAAGAATTAGAAGAATGCAAAAATAAATGAATCTGAAATTTAAGAACCGAGTGTAAATAAAACGGGATATACATGAAAATGGCCCAAATAGTAAATAACCTTTTCCAAAATGGCCTTTGACTTTTTTAGAAATTTGAAACTACCCAAAATATCCTTGGAAAAATTTAACAACCAACCCTTTATATAATAAAAAGTTTCTTTTTTAGTCCTTAAAAAATCTAACAAATAAAAAGTAAAAATTATTAATGAATAATTATAAAATGGAAAAGCCCAAATATAAGAGAGGACCATATAATATAAAAAAGGTTGTTAAAAATAAAAAAGAAATTAAATTTGAAAAAGAAATTGATAAGATAGGATATCAAGAACAATTATATGCATCACAAGAAATATTAAAATGTTTTAAAGAAAACTTATTAGAAAATTTCGCTAAAGGAATTGTAAGGTCAATAATCATAAAAGATATACAAGATATAATAGATAAATTGGAAAAAAGAAAGAAAAGTATCTCAAAATATGAAATACCTTTTGGAACAGACATAGATATGATAACAGATATTGATATTATAAATTCTCAAACATTATTAGACTTTGAAGAATTACTTAAAAATTTATGAGATTAAAATTTTGATATTTTGATTATTAGATTATTAGATTTTTGTTCGCTCATAGTAGCACCCATAGAGTTGG
>NW_019230613.1:264094-277452 GCF_002742605.1 Olea europaea var. sylvestris
AAGGTGTCAAACGGGGCTTAATGGTAAAGGGTCTTTGAAATTTTGTAAAGAATTAGAAGAATGCAAAAATAAATGAATCTGAAATTTAAGAACCGAGTGTAAATAAAACGGCTCTCACTTTCGATTTTTTCCCTACTTTTCGAAAGTTTGAACCTCCGTTGGAAACAGCCATGGTCAAATGTCAACGTAAAATCTTGGTTTCCTGGCGATTCGGTCAATTTCATGCCAAACCTATTCCTTGTCCACTCCATGCATCCTAAGAATAGTCTCACGCAGGCACAGCCTGCCAGAATGAGTTAATATTCCATACGTAACACCCCACCGTAACACACAAAATTTATTTTTGAAAGGAAAAGCATAAACCATTAACTCACCATCAGTTTCGCCACGAACAAGTCCTCATTTCAGTGCCCTCTTTCTTTTTATCCTCATCTTTCTCCATCCTCTTTTTAATCTTATCACTCTCAACAGGTAACAAACGTAAGTTCTTACATAAAATAAAAAGGGTTTAAATGTTTTGGGTTGGTTTTTTAATTGGTTGTGTTGTGTAATTTACAGGAGTTTTTTATATTATGGAGTGCATTGAAGCAAGAGCGTTGAAATCGAGCTTTCTTTCTCAAACTTCCATGAAAGCTAATTCACAAGTGCTGTTTAACGATGATGGGTGGTGTTGGAGTGGAATTAACAGCGGTCCATGTGATGATTTTCCGGTTGAGGACCTTCTTAATCTTGATTTTTCTGATAAGGATTTTCAAGAGGGGTTGTTTTTAAATGAAGATGGACAAGAGAAGGGTGTACAGCACAGAAATTCGAATTCTTCATCCACTTTTTCTGGCGTCGATGACTTTGATAACGTCCCCTCAGGCGAACTCTCCGTTCCGGTAACGGTTTTTTGAAAACTTTCCATGGTTTCTTCATTTTTTGGAATAAAGAAAAATACTAAAGAAAAAGAACCCATTTTTTGAATTTGTTTACAGATTGATGATTTGGAGAATCTCGAGTGGCTTTCTCAATTTGTGGATGATTCTACGTCAGGGGTTTCATTATTATGTCCGGACGGAAGTTTCATGGAGAAGGCTGGAGAATTTTCGGAGAACCAAATTGTACCGGTGAGTAGACCGGTGGTTCAGAAAATCCGTGTTCCATGTTTCCCGTTGCCGGTTCCGGGAAAAGCAAGGAGCAAACGGCAAAGGCCGAATGGGAAGACTTGGTCCTTGTCGTCACCGGCGTTGAGCGCCGCCGAATCTTCTTCTACGACGTCGTCTTCAATTGGGTCCTCCACGTTGTCTCCTTTTGTGTTAAAAACCCCGGTTCATGACATGGATTGGTTTTCCTACGTGGAAAAACCGCCAGCGAAGAAGCAAAAGAGAAAACCAAAGGCTGAAAGCGGTTCAGTGTCGGGCAGTTCCCAGACTCTTCGTCGGTGTACCCACTGTCTGGTTCAGAAGACTCCACAGTGGCGAACCGGGCCGTTGGGTCCCAAAACCTTGTGCAACGCTTGTGGTGTGAGGTACAAGTCCGGTCGACTTTTCCCTGAGTATAGACCGGCTTGTAGTCCCACTTTCTCTCAAGATGTCCACTCGAATAGTCACCGGAAGGTTTTGGAAATGCGGCGGAAGAAGGAAGTTCTTGGGGTGGCAGACACCGGTCCGACCCCAATCAATCCGTGTTTCTGAGGTTAGGATAGGATTTATTATGAACCGGTTATCGAAACCGGTCCGGTAGGTCTAGCTAGGCTGCGGTTCAAATGTACAATTTTGGTGGTGGATAGTAGGCTGGTAGGTGGTAGGCATAGATCTTCTACGGAAATTGTTGAGGTTATGAATTTAGGTTTTAATTTTAATTAAATTTAATTTTGGTTGTAATTTTTTACTTGCAGTTTTAAATTTAATGAAGAGAGGCCTATAATTAGTTTAATTAATTAAATTTTCGATTATGGGTTTTGTTAATTACTCTTACTTATGTATACTTTATGAAGAATTCGAAACGGTCGAGCGGTTTTTGGTGGATAGTGGGCATTGAAAAGGGGAAAGTAGCACGAAGTTTTGGTGCACTCAAATTCTTTTGGGCCCATTGGGTTTCATGTCATTAGGTAAGTTGGAGCCCACAGTAGTTGTGTGGTCTTACCCACTTTTGGCGAGATTTTAGAAATTAAAATATCTCCTTGTAATAGAGGTAAAAAACAAACACGCACTATTTCACAAAATTCCTAAATTTGAATTTTAAACGATTATTAATATTTTAATGGGAGACACGTATTATCACTAGTGTACTAGTAGTGGAGTCCACAATCCTACAATTGTTGATCAACTTTAGTTTTTTCCTTCATTTTAATCTTGGGATGGGAGCTACGACAAAGGCTGCTACTTAAAATCAATACTTTACGGCGCCTTTTGGAAGTGATTTTTCAACCAAAAAAATTGATTTTGTTGGCCGTTATTTCACTATTTCAGTAATAATTTTTGACTTCTTCTCTCACAATTGACTCTCATTTTTCTTCTAACGGTCAAAAAATCAATTTTGAAAATAACTACCAAATAGACCCCGGGACATTGGCTTCCACCAACAATGAACTATTAAGGATCACATCCCGCACATATTCTACATTATAGCTTGCAACTGAATCAGCTTCTACTTCTAGGAGATCAAACAGAGCTCGATTAGTTTTTGCTAGACGAGAAATAAAGAACATAACCAATACAGGGAACAAGGGAATACCGGACCATATCTGCTATCACGCCACGACAATCTCACTCGAATTATGGGGACCCACACATATTAGTAAACCTATGCTCGAGAGATAGCTGTCCATACACTAATAAGGGATGTATGGATTCCTATCCCTTCTTACCCTGAAAAAGTAGGGGCATCTTACGTTCTTGAATCGATAACCAGCTTTCAGTACAGTATAATGGGGTACCCCGCCAGAACCATACGTGCAAGTTTCCTTGCATGTGGCTCGTTTGTGCTTTTCGAGGCACTGCTTGTGACCCAAATTTATTTGCAACTTAATATAGCATGATTCTAAGGCTCCATTTTGCAAACCTTATAAATCAACTTATAATCGATCAAACTTCATTTTCAATGGTGCATTTCAATTTATACGCATGTATTATTCACTTATCTAATACTTATTTCTATCTATTTATATATTCTTTCAAAACGGGGGCTAATAAATTATTTGCTACTTAGTTACGGAGTATCTACTTAGTTTTTTAAGCCAAGTTATCTATGAAGTTGTAATTCTTATACAAACTTGAGTTTATATTGAATTGAACATGGGTAATTAGCAATTTCACCTTTCACCTTTCATTGCGTAAAATATCATTTTCATCAATTTTCAATAAAATGACGATTTCACCCCTCTATTCAAATAAAACAAAAAGAAAAGAAAAGAAAAATAAATAACTAATTGTAATCATAGTTCTAAATTTTTCAAAATATTACAAATAAGTCCTAAATTCTCTACTACCACCACTTTCATAACCCCACCAGATCACCACCTATAGATTCACATAACACCACCTTTTGGCCACAACACCTATCAGACTCCATCACCACCAGCCTCGTCTCACTCTCCCCAATATCCTCCTCCATAATATTGGTCACCAATCTGTCTGAAACAACCACATTTATAACCTAAAATACCAAACTACCATATACAACCCTTCACGACAATCCTACTTTTAGCGCCATCCATGGTCGCGTTCCACCACTGACGGTTACCCTCATCTCGACAAACATGTACATGGCCTCACATGAATCAAAACTGCCTCAAATTATTTTGTTGTCATTCTAGAACATTCGGCAATGACTACGTTCATTTTGCCAAACTCTTATCCTTCAATTCATGCATCCCACAACACTAAATTCCCAAATTGACATCAATTGAACCATCAACAAGCCTAAACGACAATGGGTATGAATCTAATTGAACAAATTATCCCCTTAACTGTTTCAATTTTTGGTCCAAATCTTTCTACAGGTGCGATGCATAGCGAGAGCTGTCTGACCAAAATTGGTAGTTCCTAAATGCTCCAATCTTTCAAATTCGTATGTGGGAGGATGGCTGGGGAGCAAGGCGACGTTGGTGGTGGTGGAATCCAGTGGGCATGGTGGTTGAAGGTGGTGCTATGTGGATCTATATATGGCAATTTGGTAGGTTGTGAAAGTGGTGGTGGTGGAGAATTTATGATTTTTTTGTAATTTTTAAAAATTTAAGGACTATGGTTGCAGTTGGTAATTCATCTTTTCTTTTTGTTTTATTTGAATAGGAAGGTAAAATCGTCATTTTATTGAAAAATGGATGAAAATGACCTTTTGCCCAATGAACGGTGAAAGGTAGGGATGAAAATGTCAAAAAATTAAAGGTAAGAACATTTTGCACAATATCATTGAAATATAGGGATATTTTGTGCTAATTACCCAATTGAACATTACTACATTCAGTACACATGTAATAGAATTTATATGCTTATCTCGTTCATATTATTCAATCGTGTATAGCAATTGTGCTCATAAGAGACTTTATAGTTAAAATTGAACTTTCGTATTTTCTTGATTTTATTGCAATGAAATTGAATCTGATAATTCAATGCACCAATTTGTGTGGGTGGTTTACTAGTCAGAGTGCCTTATTCTTCAATGCAAAGACTTCGACTTCATTTTTTCTAAAGGCAGAAAAGACACCAATGGAGCGTTGGCATTGATATTGAAGATTCAATTGGAGTGATGATGGCATTAATTAATGGGCCTTCTCGTGAATAATTAGTGTAGCCTAAAGTTACACTCGGACACAAGCATGCCATGTGGGAGTTGGATGGCATCATTATTTCTTGTTTCGCTCGTATTTGTCATCCTTTAACAAATTAAATTATTTGCTACAATAATATTCTCCATCACATATTCACACAATACGATATTCTACACACAAACTAATAAATATGTATTTTTTTAATTTTAACCACACATTCTTAAAAAAATTCTATTCAAAACTCTATAATTTTTACCATAACTGGGGACAAACACGCTCTTCATATTTTGATGTTTGATTATTTTCAACATTTTTACTATTGTTTTTAACTTTTATATAATAAAAAAACTATTTCTCATTTAATTTATAATAAAATTCCGTGTAGGTCATGGACTGCGATTTTGTAAGTGTGTTTTTTTTTTTTTTTTTCCTAAATATTTATTATGAACGGTCTTCACGTTGATGTAGCATGAGATTGACGTTCACGATCACATTAGACTTTTAAAACAAAAGTCCAGCAATTAACAAGAAATGATGCTACATGTAGTGAGTAATTTAACTGAAATTGTGTTTTTTTTTTTTTTTTCGTTGACTCTAACTCTACTCCAATGCAACTTTCTTAGAAGTTCTCATAAAAGTAGGAATTCATTGTTAATTTACAAATATATTCATTTTCATTCCACTTTGATTAAATTCATGCCTAATGTACTTTTCAGCTCAAGTACTTTCATTTGAATTCAAGAAACAATTCAGCAAAGTAATAAATAATTCTTTGTTTTCTCATCTTCATTCACTATAAGGATTTTTAATCAATCGATAGGCTTATATGTGTGAATAATTGTGTGTTATATTAAAAGTTATCGAATTCGGTTAATCCCAGTTAAAAGTGATCTAATAAGGTTTCGATTTTGGGCCGTTATACATCCAATTAAAATGTAGGTTTACATATGTGTAGAGATCGACCCAAGTCCCTAATTCTATGATGGGCCGAATTAGGTCAAAGGGTATCACTATATAAATACGGTTATGGTCTCTAGATCACACGTACGTATTATTCATTCTCTTCCGCATCCCATCACAAAGAGAAAAAAATGTGACTGCGTGTAGATTTGAAAGACAAAATCGCAAAATTCAATCATTGTATTAACCATGTCTGATTCAGGTACGTTTCTACTATAATTCATATATTTTTTGATGATCCAACATGAAGATCCGGTGATTTAAAGCAATAAATTATCCTACATTCACAACTTATACAATTTTCAGAAATTATTATTCGATGAAAATACAAAACATGGGATCTCATGACAACCTAGAATAATTGGTTAATATTCCAGTTTCCATTCTCTTTGAATTCACTCTCTGGTTCTAATTGGTTGTAGCTGTTCGGGGTGGGATAGCATGATTTTTCTATTTATTCTAGCGTTTGGAACCATTCATTTAGATATATATACGGCTGGGAGAATATAATCTAATGGGTGAACACAATATTTATTGGATTTTTTTTTTCCCATTCTCTTTCTTTCCTTTTCTTTTATTTAACTATTCTAATTGAAAAAAATATAAAATCATTTTATCCTTTATAAAATTGATCAAAATTAAGGTCAGATGTTTGATCTTTGAAAGAAAATCGCTCAGATATCCTTCCGTTGTGCAAGTTTAA
This sequence comes from Olea europaea var. sylvestris, assembly GCF_002742605.1. Classification (NCBI taxonomy): domain Eukaryota; kingdom Viridiplantae; phylum Streptophyta; class Magnoliopsida; order Lamiales; family Oleaceae; genus Olea; species Olea europaea. Next base: position 270,511 of record NW_019230613.1, read on the forward strand.
AAGGATCAAAATCGCCCCCAGGGCACATATCCAAGTGGTAAAAGGGGGGGGGGGGGGAGTGAAGAAATCCAACTTTACTTGAGGCTACTGCGTCAAGGGTTCGAATCCTGAAATATGGATTTGGCTCTTGGATAAGTGCAAGTGTACAAGCAGCCTTCCATCCTATACCCTTGGAGGCATAACCTGCGATTTACTTCCCTCACGATACTCCAGGGCAAAGGCGGTGGGGGTCCCTTAAGGTTGGGGTTCAACCTTTTTAAAAGGATCAAAATAAAAATATGAAAGATTGGAAACCAAGACAGACAGTAATTATCCGTACAATTAATGCAGCTAAATTAAGTGGGCCCCAGATGAGCAAAGTCAAGCTCAATATTAATGACTGTAATTGGATCAAATATTTAGCCCAAAGCTCCCTGCCTGTATCATTGTAAATTCGGTCCAAAACATGATGGGTACAATGGATTAAAATTTAGGCTGGCCCGGCTCAAAGAAGACTCGTTCATTAACATTAGGCCCATACTGTTTCTAGTATTATTTTCTTTCTTTTTTCGCTACTAGTTTTCCACCTGTGCAATGAACGAGTTATGTCATTTTTTAGGTAATATTAACGGGTTAAAATATCTATTTATTTCTCCCAATAAATCTACAAATTTGATTAATTGTTGCGTAAAGAAATGGAGAAAAGAAGTATATATATTTTTATAGATGTTACGTAACGGAATGGAGAAAAGTAGGAAAAATATTATAACTATTTATAACCCATATAAATTTTATAGTGATAATAATTTGATTAGAAATTTTTACGTCCAAAAAGAAAAAATTTGACGTCATACACCTAAATTTTTTTTAAAGAAAATGATATAAATTATATTGAGAAAAATATCGCGACAAAATAATAAACATTAATAAAATAATTGATTTTTTTTAGAAAAAAAGACGAGTTATATGCATTTTTTAACACACACATTTGATGTACATTTAACTATTTTTGATATTCATTTAGACAATTCGATATGTCTATGATATAGTTCTCAAAATAAATTTCGAGAGAATATCGAAAATTTATGCATTCGACTACCGTACAATCATCGATAAATTTATAAAATTAGCTTGATATCGAAATTTTTAATTTTTTAAATGATATCTCTTTTGACATTAAAAAAATCTAAAAGTTTAATAGGAAATTTTCTAAATGACGTCAAAAATTATTGTCCCGAAAAAATAATAAACATTAATAAAATAATTGATTTTTCTTAGGAAAAAAGACAAGTTATAGGCATTTTTTAATACAAACATTTGATATACGTTTAATTATTTTCGATATTCAATTAGATCAATCGATATGTTTATGATATAGTTCTTAAAATGAGTTTCGAGAGAATATAGAAGATTTATGACAGATATTTATTAAAAAAAAAACTAAATAAATCACCCAATAAAAAAAATTGGCAAAAAAAAAAAAAAAAAAAAAAAAAAAAAAAAAAAAAAAAAAAAAACCAAAAAAAAAAAATGGAAAAAAAAAAAAAAAAAAAAAACAAACAAACAAACAAAGAGAAAGTCTGTGCATCACGAAGCATGCACGAAGCAATTTTGCTCCTGGGTGCTAGGGGCAATTATTTTTTATTTTGTTATTTGTGTCAAATTTTTTTTCAGTGGGTGATACATAATATTTTTTTTTTTAAGAATATGATGTACATTATATTGAGAAAATTGTCGCGAAAAAATAATAAATATTAATAAAATAATTGATTTTTTAAAGAAAAAAGACGAGTTATATGCATTTTTTAACACACACGTTTTATCTACGTTTAAATATTTTCAATATTCATTTAGATCATTAAATGTGTCTATGACATAGTTCTCGAAATGCGTTTCGAGAGATTATAGAAGATTTATGCATTCGACTACCGTACAATTGTCGAAGAATTTATAAAGTTAGTTTGTTATTGAAATTCTTAATTTTTTAAATGATGTCTCTTTTGACATTAACAAAATTTAAAAGTTTATTAGGAAATCTTTTAAATGACGTCAAAAATTATTGTTGCGAAAAAATAATAAACATAAAAAATAATTGATTTTTTTTAAGGAAAAAAACGAGTTATACGCATTTTTTAACACGCACGTTTGATGTACGTTTAACTATTTTCGATATTCATTTAAATTATTCAATATGTCTATGATATAGTTCTGAAAATGAGTTTCGAGAGACAATAAAATTTATGGTAGATTTTAATTTTAAAAAAAATCATCCGGTGAAAAAAATTGACACAAAAAAGATATCAATCAACCCAATGAAAATAAAACAAAAAATAAATAAATTAACATAGTGTATCATTAAAAAAAAAGAAAAAGAAAAAAGTATTTCACTTGCTCCGTGTAACACGAAGCATGGAGCAAATTTGCTCTTGGGTGCCGGGAGTTAAATTTGCTCTGCGTAGCTGCCGCAATATATATATATATATGAATCTATTTCGTATTAAATTTTTAATTATTTTTAATGTCAAATGAGATATCATTTAAAAAATTAAAAATTTCGATAATAAGTTAAATTTAAAAATTCAACGACAATTGTGTAGTCGAATGCATAAATTTTTTATACTCTCTCGAAACTTATTTGAAGAACTATATTATAGACACATCAAATGATATAAATGAATAACTAAAATAGTTAAACGTACATCAAACGTGTGTGTTAAAAAATGCGTATAACTCGTCTTTTTTTTAAAAAAAAATCAATTATTTTATTAGTTTTTATTATTTTTTGCGACAATAATTTTTTCCGTCATTTAGAAATTTTTGCAATAAACTTTTAAATTTTTTAAATGTCAAAAGAGACATCAATTAAAAAAATTAAGAATTTTGATAACAAGCTAACTTTATAAATTCATCGACGATTGTACGATAGTCGAATGCATAAATCTTTTATATTCTCTCGAAACTCATTTCGAGAACTATGTCATAGATATATCAAATGATCTAAATAAATATCGAAAATAGTTAAACGTACATCAAACGTGTGTGTTAAAAAATTCGTATAACTCGTCTTTTTTCTTTATAAAAAATCAATTATTTAATTAATATTTATTATTTTTTCGCAACAATTTTCTCAATATAATTTACATTATTCTTTTAAAAAAAATTATGTGGTATGACGTCAACTATTTTTTTGACGTAAAAATTCAAATCAGGCAAAAAAGTAGCACCACACACGCGTAGGAAGACCATTAGTAGTGATTTCAGGAGTTAAGTGAGATATTATGAAATATTCAAGGGTAAAATATGGAAACATAAAATACATTCTGAATGAATAATACTCGTCACATTCACTATTTTATTATAGTAGGAGAAAAAATATTATGTGATATGACATCAACTATTTTTTTTATTGGACATAAAAATTCAAATCAAGCAAAACAGCAGCATCACACACGCGTAGGAAGATCATTAGTATTGATTTCAGGAATGAAGTATGATATTATGAGATATTCAAGGGTAACATAAGGAAGAGCAAAATACGTCCTAAATGTATAGTGCTAGCCACATTCACTTTTTTATTGTAGTAGGTCGATGATTGTACGGCAACCAAATGCATAAATCTTCTATATTCTCTCGAAATTCATTTCGAGAACTATATCATAGACATATCGAATGATTTAAATGAATATCGAAAATAGTTAAATGCACATCAAACGTGTGCGTTAAAAAATGCGTATAATTCGCCTTTTTTCTTTAAAAAAATCAATTATTTTATTAATGTTTATTATTTTTCGCTACAATTTTCTCAATATAATTTACATCATTTTCTTAAAAAAAAAAAAAGATTATGTGGTATGACATCAACTTTTTTTTTTTGACTTAAAAACTCAAAATACAGCTTGAATGAACAGTATTTGGCATATTGCTTCTATTATTGTAGTAGTGATGATAGACAATAGAATAGAAATAAATAATAGCTAATAGAGAATGAACATGTAGTTACAGTAAATTACTTGTTTAAGTCAACAATGGAAAGCAATAAAGTAGGCGCATTAATTTCATTTTTGCGAATGAACAGTAAAAAAAGTTAAAGCCTATTTTCAGTGGAAATAATGCTGAACGAGTTTAGCTACAGTAGGGAACCAGTTTAGTGTGAAAGCTCTGCTTCAAGATGAATAGTAATATTGGCATCCTCTTTTTTAAGGTAAAGGGGCAAAAAAAAGGGGGAGCTATAAGAGAAAATGTGGGAAAAGTAGAAACCAGTTTAAGAACAGTTAACTCAACCAAGTGTGAAAAGGAGGGTTACAAGATAGATGCTTTTTTTGAATTTTTTGAAATTTTTTTTTTGGCAATGGAAACAAATTTCATTCCCAATACTGGTAAAATCTATCCTTTTAATTGACAATTTTCATGTAAAACAAAGCCAAACAAACAGCAAAAAATACTTTTATTTCAACATTTTTCACATGAGATATTATACTAATGAAACACAATAATTTACAATTCTCAGAAAAATAATTTCTAAGCAATTCAATTTCTTGAAATTCATTTTCAATTCCATCTAATCAAACGGACCCTAAGTTCCAAAGCGGCTCTTATAAGAAAAGGTAGGATTATTCGAGTCGAGTGATTACCAAGATTATGTAGATGCATTACTTTTTTGGATTTTATGGACTGAGATTATGTAGATGCATTACTTTTTTGGATTTTATGGACTTTCAGGTGATTTTTATGAATTTTTTAAGAATTAATAAAGGCCCTCCATAAACTTTTGTAGACTTCATTAATAACTTTTAAAGACCGTGAAATGCTATAATTGAGTCTATAATAGCGTAGAAAAGATACGATGATAATTAGTCGAGCTTTGTTTTTGTTGTTACTTAATGAGTTTTAGAGTTGGAGACATCAGTAATTTTTTTATGGGTAAATGTAAAATTTTATAAGTAAAATCTTCCGTAGAAATACACTGTACAATGTACATAAATGTTCATATAGACATTGATAAAGCTTGAACTAAAAAAGAATTATTTATATTATAAAACGAAAAGAATTAAAATAATTTTAAATCGAAAAAATTTATTTATAATATGAAGGAAAAAAATTTAAACAATTTTTAAAAAAAATAATAATAAATTAAGCAAAAGAAAGTTATGAAAATTAAATATAGAATATATAAATAATATTTAATTAAAATTGAAAAAAGTAAGTTTTATAATAAAGAGAAAACAATTGAAAAAAAATTTAAAGCGAAAAAAAAAATTATTTACAATATGAACAAAACAAATTAAAAATAATAAATAAATGAGCAACATTGATAATTTCTCCGTGTGATGGAGAGCTTCTCTCCATAACACGGAGAAAACCACGGGGAAAACTTTCTCTGTGTTATGAAGAGTTCTTCTCCATTTCTTCGTGTTATGGTGTTATGGAGAGGCTCTCCATTAAAATGGAGAGAAACTCTCCATTATTATTATTTTTTAATTTGTTTTGTTTATATTATAAATAATTTTTTTCAGTTTAAAATTCTTTTTAATTCTTTTCTCTTTATAATAAAATTGAGTTTTTTCAATTTTAATTAAATAATATTTATATATTCTTTATTTAATTTTGGTAACTTTCTTTTGTTTTATTTTTATTATATATTTTTTAAAAATTATTTAAAAATTTCTTTTTCTTCATATTATAAATAATTTTGTTCGATTTAAAATTCTTTTTGTTTTATAATAAAACGTAATTAATTAAAAAACTTTATAATAATTTTTTTTTAATTTTAATTTTAATTTTTAATAATCGTTTACTTTTTTTATTAGTATATTTGTGTACGATTTGCTTAATTTTTTGTAATTATGCTTTATTCCATTATCTTTTGTTCAATGTTATAACATTTGAATTTTTGTACGATGAAATACCATCTAGATGCAGTTGAGAAGGATAATCTTTAAAATTAAGATTCTTAATTTTAGTCATTATCTTGATTAAGATAATCCTTAAGAAGAAGATGGAATGTCCATTCCATATATCCAATCAGCTCTTCCACCTCGATTTCAAGGGCGAACTTAAATTCATTATCAAATTGAAGCCGAATTAGTCAACAGCTAGACTAGCTCAACTTGAGACTACTGTCATCTGAAAAATATCATCATTATCACTTGGAGCATCCTTCTTTCAACTGACACCCTGATCGCCTGAACAGTCATTCTCAACGCTACACATGGTACTCATGTTACCAGCACCTCACTTTCAGTTAATTGGAGGCCAGTAATGATTACCTACGACCTAGGTATCATGATACTTGTTTGGTCAACCTCAAATAACCAATCAAAGGACTTAAAATTGGATTGTGGTGTGCACTTCAAGAACATATTGTAGCTAATATGACCTTGGACAATCACATTTAGGGATGTCAAACGGGTCGAGCTGCTCGTCGGCTCGATCGTTCGGCTCGTGGACAGCTCGGGCTCGTCAAATGATGAGCCCAAGCCCGAGCTGAGCAGGGGACTCAATCCCGCGAACCATTTTGACGAGTCGTCTAAAAATATGAAATTTTTTTAAAAAAATGTCCAAAAATGTGCAAGTTTACAAAAAAATAAAAAATTAAAAAAAATTACGAGCTCACGAGCGGCTCGTGAGCTCGGTTCGACCCATTGCCATCCCTAACCGCATTGCCCATGGTCCCCCCGAAGGATCAATATCAATGTATTCAAAAAATATAGAATGCACTCCAAAATTCCCACAAACCTTTCTTTTTCATAAATTCCTGCCATCGATCCATTAAATTTCTGTTTAGGTGATCTACATATATCACATTATTTTTAGTCATTAACTTACTACAAGAATGAACTTGTGACAGTTTACGATAAATCAAGAATAGAACAAGCCCAGTGAGTAGGAATTAATTAAGGATTACGATAAATCAAGAACAGAACAAGTGAGTAGGAATTAATTAAATATTTATGCATGAGAGGA
>NW_019230613.1:278583-287718 GCF_002742605.1 Olea europaea var. sylvestris
TTTAATCAAAAATTTATATCTTTCCCATTCAAAACTAACTCCCAAACAAAACTACTTTTAGGCACGAAATTACTAACCAATATAAACTATTATTACTACTCTACATGCAATAATTTTAAGCTCAATCAAGAATCGTAAGATTGTCATCCTTGAAACTCGAATATTATATAAAAAATAAATAGAACCTTTCTGATCCATAAAAATCTTTTCTTGAATTCAAACAAACAAAATCAACCCTCCTCTCACTTACTTGAATTAATAAACTATTTCTGGACAATGATATTACTAACCAATATAGATCATTATTATTAGTTTACAGGCAGCACTTTTGCGCCTTAGTCAATAATCATTAGATTGCCATCCTTGAAATTCAATTATAAACATAAAAATCTTTTCTTGAATCTAAATAAACAAGAACAAACATCTCCCCCCTCATTGAATGAAAATCAACTACACTACACCGTTGACATAATAAAAATCGAAATACAACAATATTACTAGAAATTGTGCTTGTGGAATCCGAGGTTAGTGCAGGATAAAGAGATAGATAAAGAAAACAAAGCGATATCATTTGTGGTATTATATGTACAATTATTGACAATTTTACCTGAATGGAAGAGATGGAGAAAATCTTAGACTGAAAGAAAGAGGTGGGCTCTAGAGTTTTCACGCTATGTGGGAGTTTTTTTATTATTATTATTGTAGTGATAATTTCCAGCAAACACCAAGTTCAAACCGGGCTCAGTTTCACCTATTTCATCGACACCACCAAGGTTGAGACAACTCCAATACCACCACCAAGAACCACCACACTTCTGGTTGCTATAGGTTGGGAAACTGAAGTCTAATGATATGCCCACTAAGGATTAACCACAAAGGTCACGAAGAAGAGATGAAGAAACCGAGAGGTAAATCTCACAAAGAGAGAAATTGGGCACACATCCATGGAGGCCGAGAGAGAGACGGGAATATAAGCCAAGTAAATATCCAAAATAGGTAAGTTAGGTTAGGGTTAATTTGTGGACCAAACAAGGCTCGACTCAATATTAATGGGTTTCAAATTAATAATATAGCCTTCCAAGGAAATGGGGCGAATCGTGAGCAACACTATTAACAATAGGTTACTTCGAACGGTCCATACGAATGTGAATTGTGTTGTCTCGATAATTGTGTCGATGTACTAATCAATCATATGGCCAAGATCGATTGATAATAAAATCGAAGTTACATCATAGCCCGGGGGAGATCGTTTGACAAGAAATTGCCTAACAACCTCCACCTTGGTGTCAAAGGACCTGTAAAAGAAAATTGTCTCCCATCAGTGACACCTCTAATAGAAAACCAACAAAATTGGAAATCATTTACCTGTACCAATGTTTAGAAGTTCCTTGCAATTTCTAAACTTTGCCAGTGGTAGTACCTTCGTCCCCATATCAGAGGGGTTATAGTGGGTGTGGACTTTTTCAAATCTTACCACCTCTTGAGATACTATATCTCTAATGAAGTGAAGTCTAACATCAAAGTGTTTAGTGTGCTCGTGAAAAATGGGGTTCTTGCATAAATGTATAGATGACTGACTATCAGAATACACTACCACATAATCATTCAAGACACATAGTTCATGAAGTAGACCTCTAAGCCATAGAGTTTCTTTAATAGTTTCAGTAGTAGCAATATATTCTGATTCTGTAGTGGATAGTGCAATAATATGTTGTAACTGTGATTTCCAACTAACACATAAATTATATAAGGTAAACACGTAAGATGGAGTAGATTTCCTACCATCCCTATCTCCCGCGTAGTCTGCATCTACAAAACCCTTTAATTTTATGCTTTTTTTATTAACACTAAACTTTAAACTTACGTTACTTGTACCCTTCAAGTACTTTAATAGCCACTTTAGCGTTTCCCAATGATCAGGGCCCGGATTAGCGATATATCTACTGAGAGTACTAACAGCAAAACCTAAATCAGGTCTAGTGCAAACCATCAAATACATTATGGAACCAATCACATTAGAGTAAGGCACTCTACTCATGTATTCAACTTCACGCTTATTGCAAGGAGATTGTTCCTTCGATAAAACAAAATGATTAGCAAGAGGCAACGTGACAGGTTTGCAATCACTCATATTAAATTTCTTCAATACTTTGGATATGTATGGAGATTGATGCAAAAACAAAACAGAATTTGACCTATCTCTTTCGATTTCAATACCTAAGATTCTCTTAACCTTACCTAGATCTTTCATGTCAAATTCACCCCTTAGTTTTGCTCTTATGTTATTTATCCACTTAGAGGATGATCCAATCAAAAGCATGTCGTCTACATATAGCAACAAAAACAGATAATTATCATCAGTCTCATTGTGTTGAAAGTATAGGCAGTGATCAAATTTACTTCTTTGGAACCTTATAGTGAGTACAAAGGAATCAAACCTCTTGTATCACTGTCTAGGAGATTGTTTTAACCCATACAATGATCTTCTCAGAAAACACACATAATCAGGTTTTGACTTATCCTTAAAACCTTTTGGTTGATTTATGAAAATTTGTTCATCAAGCTCACCATGTAAGAAAGCAATTTTTACGTCAAGTTATTCAAGTTCCCAGTCAAAATGTGCAACCAATGCGAGCATGACCTTAATAGTGGTGTATTTAACAACTGGTGAGAAAATTTCATTATAATCAACGGCCTCCTTCTGTGTATAGCCTTTAGCCATTAACTTAGCTTTAAACCTTAGGGGTTTCGAGCTGCTAGTTCCTTCCTTAACCTTAAAAACCCATTTGCAATCAACAATTAATTTGTTCTTAGGCCTAGGTACTAGCTCTTAAGTATGATTCTTTTCTAGAGAACTCATCTCTTCTTTCATTACCTTAAGCCATTCATTTGGTTGATAATTGCCTATTGTCTCTTCAAAGGTCTTTGGCTCTTTATCAGCTAGTTCTTCATAACTAGCCTGGGTGAAATCTAATTCAGATTCAAAACCGAACCTTTTAGGTTCTCTCGTCTGTCTCCTCTTTCTATCCCTAACTTAGTTATAGTTAGCTAAAAAAATTTCTTCCTCATAGTGCTCTTCTGTCACTATTTTGTTACTATTCTCCACCTCGGGTTCCTGAGTTTGAGTCTCCACCTCATTTGAAGCAGTAGGGGCAGGTGGACTGAGGTTTCCTAACTCCACTTTAAACTGGTCTCTCTCTTCACCTGATTCAGCTTCACTCTCAGGTTCAGTTTCCTCTTTAATACACGACATCTCATTTTCGTTAAACGTGACTCTACTTATGATGATTTTAACACCTTTTTGGTTTTTATCCCATAACCTATAACCCTTAACACCCTCGGATTATCCTAAAAAGACATACTTCCTAACTCTAGGTTCCAGCTTACCCTCACTTTGATGAGAAAAAGCCGTACAGCCAAAAGTTCTAAGTATCGAGTAATCACTCAGTTTACCCAACCATCTCTCATGCGGAGTGTCACCATTCAATGCAGCAGAAGGAGTCAGATTAATCAAATAACAAACGGTCATAACAGCCTCACCCCAAAATGACTTGGGAATACCAGAACTAATCATCATACAACGTACTTTATCAAGTATGGTCCTATTCATCATTTCTACTACCCCATTTTGTTGAGGGGTGTAAGGAACGGTCTTATGTCTAGTTATGCCGCTTTCTTTACACATACTATCAAATTCTTTATTGCAGAATTCTAGGCTGTTATCTGTCTTTAAAAATTTGATTTTCTTGCCAGTTTAGTTTTCCACTTGTCTCTTCCAATTGTTAAAACTATTAAAGGTCTCAGATTTATCCTTCGAAAGATAGATCCACACTTTCCTAGTGTAGTTATCGATAATAGACATGAAATACCTATTTCCACCCGATGTGGGATTACTAGCAGGACCCCATAGATCAGAGTGCACATATTCGAGCATGCCTTTAGCTCTATTAACACTCGTGGAGATAGAAGTTTTCTGATGCTTACCAAGCACACAATGATCACAAAATGGCAAATCTGACACACAGTCATTACCAAAAGCACCCTTTTCATTAAGTAGCTTAAGTCCCTTGACCCCTACGTGAGCAAGTCTATTATGCCATGTGTGTGTGTGATCAATCTTGGTAGAAGAGATAGAGGAATTCACACCTCTAACCACTTCCCCAGTAGTAATATATCTATCGTTTTTCTTAATTCCCTTAATGGAAACTAAAGCACCCTTGATCATTTTTAGCATACCATTTCCAATATTACCAGTAAAGTCATCCTTCTCAAGTTTCCCTACTGAAATCAGATTTCTAGACAACTTAGGAATATATCTAACGTCCTTTAATGTATACACAAAATCTGTGTCAAATTTTACGTTTATGTCACCAATTTCAGCAATAGTATAGGCAAAGTTATCACACAGTACAACATGCCCAACATTAGATTCATGCAACTTATAAGACCAATTCTTTTCAGACGTCACATGAAAAGATGCACCAGAGTCAAGTATCCACTCATGCATGCAGGAATTAGCAGTTAGATTTAATTCAGCAGTGTATGCAACTGGACTTGTAATCATATAGACCTCACCACCATTTACATCGGAAGTAGATGCTAACACATTTACATATCTCTCTCCTTAACTTTTAGCTTACCCTTCTCCTTATGACAATCTTTTATAAAATGTCATGTGTTTTCACAACCATAACATTTTCTCGCCTTAGTCCTAGATTTTGATCTAGACCTACCTTTGCTCTTCTTTTTCCATCCATTACCACTTGACTCGCCACTAGTTTGATATTCCTCATGACTATTTTGCCTAAATTGAGTTCTACTCCGCATCATATGTACCTCACCATTCCTCTTATCATGATTTTCAGCCCTAATTTCCATTTCTTTACTTCTAATGGAATCTATGACAATTTCAGGTGTTAACGTGTCTCTACCATACTTAATGGCGTTCTTAACTTCCTTATAGGAATCAGGAATTGTATTGAGCAAAATTATAACCTTATAAATTTCGGACACAGTCTCATCACAATTAACTATATCTTACACCAATTTGTTAAACACGTCTAGATTGTCATCAAGATCCTTTGAAGGATCCATTTTGAAACTGAAAAAACGTTCAAGTAGGTAAAGTTTATTTTGTGTAGATTTAAGCAAATACAAGTCTTCTAATTTCTTCCAAAGTTCTTTAGTGGTTTTCAGTTTATCCACCTTTCTTAAAACGACGTCAGACAAGTGTAAAATAATTGAGGTATAAGCAAGCTCATCGGTTTCTTCTTTTTGTTCTTGTGAAAAGTCAGTTGAAAAATTGCTTTCAATAACTTTTGAAACCTTTTGTTGGATTAAAATATCCTTCATTTTTTGTTGCTAAATAGCAAAGTCACCCTTTCCATTAAAAATTCACAAATCAAAACAGTGAGTTGTCATCTTTACACAACAATAAAAAATGCACAAACCACAATCAAACCACATAAAATAGTCATAGGGTCACAAACAGTATACACCGTTCTAGATTCCCATGGTTTCGTAAGACTCGCGGTCTTAGATCAAGGGAATGTTCGAACGGGTAAGGTTACGATATTTCTAACGGAACAAGTAAGCATCGGAAATAACAATACAGCAAAAAATACGTTTAGCAGATAACTAGTCCCACAGTAATTAGATCACTAAGAATTACAAAACTGATTTTAACCCAAAACAAATACTCAATTAAAAAATTAATCAAGAGCACGTAACCGTAATTCTAGCACAAGCAATGGTTGCCAAACAATGACAACCCCAACCTATTGTCACCCCACACGGTGACGCGCTAATGTTGAAAAATTAACGGGTTAAGCCAATTTACCAGAGCGGACGTGTCTGAGTCCGTATAATTGAGAGAGATGCGAATCTATTGCTTTAGGGCCGCAATCTTGGCCTAAAGTAATTCAGTAGATATATGCAGTTTCAACCGTCGATCCACCAGGGGCAAAATTGTCCAACTTTTTCTGTGTAACCTGAAACGGAAAATAAACAGTGTTAGTTCGTTCAGGGTATTGAAATGAGCAAACTGCCCGAAGGAAGTTCGCCCGGAATCGCCGCCACGCGCCGCACTGGAAGGGACGCCTCAGCTTGCTGGTTTCGGGTTTGGGATCGGTTTCGTGGAAAAGTTATTGGTTTGGTCGGAAAATGAGATTGCAGGTTCGGTTCCCTATAAGGAACACGCACACCGCCGTCGTTTTTGGTGGTTTTCTGGCCGGAGAAGGCGACTCTCGCTCTGATACCAGTTGTAGTGATAATTTCCAGCAAATACCAAGTTCAAACCGGGCTCAGTTTCACCTATTTCATCGACACCACCAAGGTTGAGACAACTCCAATACCACCACCAAGAACCACCCCACTTTCAGTTGCTATAGGTTGGGAAAATGAAGTCCAATGATATACCCACTAAGGATTAACTACAAAGGTCACGGAGAAGAGATGAAGAAACCAAGAGGTAAATTTCACAAAGAGAGAAATTGGGCACACATCTATGGAGGCCGAGAGAGAGATGGGAATATAAGCAAAGTAAATATCCAAAATAGGTAAGTTAGGTTAGGGTTAATTTGTGGACCAAACAAGGCTCGACTTAATATTAATGGGCTTCAAATTAATAATATAGCCTTCCAAGGAAATGAGGCGAACCGTGAGCAACACTATTAACAATAGGTTGCTTCGAACGGTTCATACGAATGTGGATTGTGTTGTCTCGATAATTGTGTCGATGTACTAATCAATCATATGGTCAATGCCGATTGATAATAAAATCGAGGTTACATCATAGCTCGGGGGAGGTTGTTTGACAACAAATTACCTAACAATTATTATTTTTGATATTTGATATTTATATTTTTCACAAAAAAGTCTTTAAAAGTCTAATAAATGGAGAGTTCTCTAAAAGTCATTCTAAATTTGAATAAATCATGGAAACTTCTAAAAAGTTTCAATCGAATATCCACTTTTTAAAAGTCTAAAATACATTTAAATTTTTAGAGAATCTTTAAAAGTCTCAATTAAATACACCTAAACTTTTTAAATCCTTAAACGTCCCAATTGAATACCTCCAGGAGTGCGTGAAGCTCCATTTTCGACAATTATTTACACCATTGCAGCGTTGCACAATTATGGGCTTGTGGATACATGTATTTCATATTTTATCTTCGACAAGTGATTACATACATACTTATTATACAAAAACTGAAAAGGTTTGAACAAAAGATTCTAGATCTAACTACAGAAATTACAACTTCTCATTAACATCAAAAATCTCATCCAACACAAGCTTGGTATATTTTACCCTTCTATTTCAGTAAAGAAGCTACAGAAAAACTTGACTGTCCAAAACAAACGAGTTGAAGTTACTTCTATGGACCAAGATAACTCAACCCTTTATCAAACCCTCACCCTTCTCACAGCGAGATCACTCTGAATCTCATCAAGAAATCACAAATTCTTTCAACCAGGGACTAAAGATGAAGAGAAGACGAAGAAGACTCACATAGAGAAATCTCTAGAAGACGGTCAACACACAGAACGAAAGAATTGTACTAAGGTTTCATTATTAATACTCTCAATGACAACCAATGATCTCAGATTAAGATTAGCGGTCCAGAATAATTAGCAACTTAACATTTCAAGAGGCAACTCAAATGCAACTAAAGCCAGCTTTTCTCAAATGCATTTTCATCTGTTTAAATTGGGTTCGGGTTTTAGGCCTCACAATTGAACTTATCTGGCAACAAAATTAAAAACCTGGCCAAGCCCAATTTCATCATAGCCTTAGATGGATTGATTTGGCAAGTGCGACTATTTCCCTAAGCCATGACTATTTGGCATGTGGGAGTTAATTAAGGACTAAATATTTCTATCACTTGAATTTCCCCAAACTGCTAAAGAAAACTGTACTAAAATTCTAGAATTGCTTTTATTTGTACATGTGATTGAACTTTACAGGTTGGAGATCCAATTATAGAATATAACTGTTGGGAGAGACCAGAAGACATGTACGCTCCTAGAACAGTGGACACAAATGAGGTTCGGAATATGGCCTCTGATGTTACCGGTGAGACGGCTGCTGCCCGGGCTGCGTCTTCCGTTGCATTTAGGTCGTCTCATCCTGGATACGCCGAGAAACTCTTGAGAATTTCCGTTGGAGTATTCGATTTTGCAGATGGTTATCGATTGGCTTATAGTGATAATTCAAATATCAAGAAGGGTATCTACCCATTCTACTGTGATTTTAATGGATATCAGGTAATCATTAGGTTGTACAGCTGGAAAGGATGTCCTGAAAAACTACTGAATTCTTCTCAAACTTTACGTACTTACTGCCTGTTTGGTACGCATCATTGAACATGACTGAAGAGTATAAATAAGTCTTCCTAACAAAGCACGGGCTTATTTGTATACTTATTTAATGTTAATTGACAGGATGAATTGCTGGGGGGAGCAGCATGGCTGAGAAGAAATTCACAGGGAGATTCTTACCTCAATTACATACAAAACAATGGTAAAATCACTTGTTGCTGTCGACAACATTTGGATGGAATAACAAGCATGTTGGTCTAAATTTCCTAGTTTCCGAGGTTAATATCTGCAAAAACAAAATGCAAACAAATCAATGTCACTGTGTGCATGTTTTGTATGTAGGATTGAACAAAATAGCAGAAATTGTTGGAATGGAGGAGCATGAACACCCTTCAGTCATACAAAGTATCAGCAAATAGCTTTATGTGCAAACTGACATCAGATTCTTCGTCCTACCAGATCAAGTTCAGTCCTGGAAGCCACCTGCAACATGTGACTTCCATTTCTTTCCTCTTGCTCGTATACGCCAATAGGGGATAGTAATTTATATCCACAAAGGATTCACCATAAGGGATCTTCACTTTCTCCTCTTAAAGATCATTCACAACCCATTTGGTGCAAGGAGGGTTAGGTTTATTCTAACTTGTCTGCCCCTATTCGGATGGATTGGTCGTGGGTGGACCGGAGGAAGACGATGTGTAATAGGAAGATAGAGGTGATTTTCGAAAATTAGAGCCCACAACTTACGTAAATGAACCATTTGTCGTTCTTGCATTTTTTGCGACCAACGCTTTGATTCCAACATGAAAAAAAAAA
>NW_019230613.1:296526-302316 GCF_002742605.1 Olea europaea var. sylvestris
AATTTTGGTTTAAATTGCTACTCTTACTTCCATTTTGTATGATTAGGAGTCTCCAACCTATGAAAGGATTATTTTGTATTCTGAACTTAGATAGAAAGTAGGGATCCACAATAGACATTACGATCGCGTCAGGCCCTACCACCTAAGTAAAATTTAGAACATGTTTGATAAGGATTTTAATCTAATTAAAAATAATTTTTTGACCGTTATTCCATTATTTCAGCCGTCATTTTTGAATTATTCTCTCATAGATAAGGCTCACTTTATATCTAACGATCAAAAAATCAATAAACAAAATACCTACCAAATAAGCACTTAGGCCTAATAAGACATTTTCATTATTTCTAATATTCATTTAATTATTTTAAAATTATAATGATAATTCAATTTATTTATTTAAGCTAAAAAATTGAAAAAAAAAAAATTTAAAAAATCAGGCCTTTTCATGCTAAGCTCAGAGTCTTCTCTTTTCACGCCTAGGCCTACATTAGGTGCATCTTTTCGCACCTAGGCTCGCATTAGTTGAGCCTTTTTATGCTAAAGCTCACATTACGGCAATATAATTGTCTTCTTCATGCCTTTTCCATATAAGGGGGACATGCCTCACATGTATACGTCGTCTATTCCTACCTTTTAGAACACTGCCAGCGATTAGTAGAGAAATTAATTTGCACCGTCCAATAAAAATGCTTACTTTGGTCAAAAGGATACACAAGCAAAATGAGCTTAGATGCAACACCATCCATTCCTGCAAGCATACGAGTAGAAGACTCGGTAGATAGAGTTAAGCATATAATTTCTTCACATTTGGAACAAGAACCAACAGTTAACACATTTTGATCACAAAATGTCCCACTTAAATATAATTCCTGTAGTTCTGACCCATAGATTAATATATGCATAACATAAAAGGCTTCCATTAATACACAATCAACCCTTCAATGAGTACTTCTTTCCAGAGAACGGCTGAAACTTCGGCTCTTCTTTCTTCGGAGGCTCCGGCTTTGTCTCTTTTGGAGTGTCCTACAGTATATAAACAATAGGTTTAAGATAAATACGCAACAACGGCCCAGCCCTCGGACGGGCGTGAGCTGGCTGGTTTACACCACTATCCTGATAAAGGAAAATAAGGCTTGAGAGAGAGGAACCTTCTGAGCTTCTCCAGTCCGATTTGTATTTGAGCCGAAGACAAGCTTTCCCTGAGATTGACGGCTAGTGCTTTGTGAACTGGAACTGGAAGCGGAAGATTGCCCAACTCCATTGGAAGTACCAGGTGTCCTGTCTTTCGACCCTGATGATGAAATGGGTGGGGACAAGTTCTTCAGAGGCTTTCCATCCAAGCGTCTGGCAACACCAGTAAAGGCATTGAATTTTGGTTCTTCGGCTGGAGGCTCCTGACCTGAACAAATCACCCAAAAGCGGGAAATAAATTTAAGTTTGAGTCCTAAAATGATTTACGGAATGAGAAAATCTATGGTGCATAGGAAACAATCTATTGTAACATTGAAAATGACAACTATATAATAAAGAAAAAGGTATCAGAAATAAAGTACAAAGTGATAAAATAAGAAATGTAGCACCTTCTGCCGGTGCTTTGCCCGTTGGAATAGATGTGGCACGTTTTTCAGGCTCCTTGTAATCAAGAGGAGGAGCAAAGTCCACTTCACAATCAGTTTCTATAATACTTATTGCATTTGAAGGCTTCGACTCTATGATGTCTATATAGTACTTTTTATTATTGTAAGCCACCATAATACTATCCCCTGTGGTTAAGCAAGAAAAGTTCCTCAACGTAGTCTCCAAACTGCATTAGACATTCAGAAAATTAAAAATTATAACTTGGATATGTATTTTGCCAGAATGATAAAGAAAGCACTCGTTCAATTATTAATTCATCTATAACTATTAGGTACTTTTGCAAATGTCAGTTAAGATTGGAAATTTGAAGAAACAGAAGATGACAGGCTCCATAGAGAGTTAAATCAAACGAAGCNGTGTATGTCAATTTATTTGATTTTTTGTCACTTTTTCAAATGTTTTTAGTCACTTTTTTCTATTTTTTCTCACTTTTTTTTTTAATTTGTGTTAACTTTTGTGAGTGTACGTCATTTTCTTTGAATTTTCGTTACTTTTTTGAATGTTTGTCACTTTTTCCAATTTGTATCATATATGTCACTTTTTCAGTGTTTGTCACTTTTTCTTGTCATTTGTCATATGAATTGTTCTAGACATGATGGATATGTTAAGAACATGATTATTGGTGCTGCACAAATGAATGATGCTATTTTGATGTTTGTCAATTTATTTATTTATTTTTTAGTTTTTGTCAATTTTTTTTAATTTTGTCACTTTTCGAGTGTTTGTGTCACTTTTTTTTTTTTTTAAATTTTGTCACTTTTTTTTTTAAATTTTGAAGAAAGTGACCATTTTTTTTTACAAAAATGTGACATTGTGTCACTTTAATTTTGCACAGTATTTTTTACTTCTAAAAAAGTTTTCATATGATTTTTCAAAACATCTCTAATTTTAAGGATATTTTTGTAAGTTGCCCTATATAAAACCTGCTAGTTGACCCAATCAAATCCGATTTTTGACAGGACCACTTGCATTTACATAATATGATATTGCTTGGTCTGGCCAAAGGTCCAGATCAATGGTTTACCGCGCCGGATCAGTTTTAATAACACTGGTCTTGAGTACAGTAGGTCGATCAATATTCAATGTTCATCTAAGGAAAGTTGGCGCAAATCAAATAATATGCATAAAAAGGAACAGCAACATTCAAACAAAAATGACTTCATAAGTTTCCAGTCTTCCAGAGAGTTCAAACACTTATAAATACCTAAAACCAATAATCTCGCGTTTCGAAACTTGAATCGTATAGATATGAGCAAACAATCTTATTTAAATGCCATTTTCCCTTTTTTTCTCTGATAAAGTAGCAAATTATTATCGATACCCTATTTGTGTTGTTTCTGATATTGTAAGAAATGTGAAGTCACAATAACTATTGTCAAATTATTTAACAATTGTTAGTTATTATTTGAAAAAGAAAAGAAAATATATAATTATCCAATTAGCAAAATTTTAGCCATGCAGCTCTTGTCTAGTGGGTCAATGAAATGTCATCATTCTAATGGTAAATGTTGGAACATACAATCTCATAAAGAAGCCCTGAAGTTGAAGGCTCAAAAAGCCCTGAATTCTCTTGCAGCCTTGCTGCTGAACACTGTTGACAGCTGGTGGTTGGCGGTTGGTTTAGATAGTCAGCCAAGTGAGCTGAAATGCGTTACACAGTTCAAGGTTGTTAGTTTAATTGGTTAGCCAGCCATTTTGTGTCTATAAATGCAGGATTTTGTACTTTTGTTATAAATTCAATTTTTCTAATCATTAATGAGAAATCATATTGATCTTCTCTCAAATTTCTTCTTTGATTTGTTAATCTCTAATGCTAGGTTTTGTGAATTTTACATGGTATCGTAGCTAACTTTATATTTCTACTGCTTCCTTTTCTGATTCTTCTTGAATGCATGGTGTCTCGGGCCGAGCCTCATTTTCGAGCGATGGCCCAAGCTTGAGCTAACCGAGCCAACTCAACTCAACTTGATAAGGCCCAAATCAAGCTTCGATTTTTTGGTCGAATTTTGGCTTGGCTCGACCAAAAAAGCCCGAGCCACTTTTTGCCTAGGCTGTGAACTTCAACTCACAAGCCGGCTCAACCTGACTCCTTTATGTCCCTAATGATATCAAAGCTAGCTTTACATTTTCAATTTTTTTTTTTTTCTTTACAAGGTAACCCGCATCCGCGACCCGAAAGTGCGCACTAGGTAAACCCCGCCTTGTGATCCTAGCCAGCAAAGGACCACAAGGAGGTAAACCAGCCTAGGTTACTCATAGCTGACCGGTTCAAACCAAGAAGGCCAATAGGCAGCTCCAACAGGAATCGAACTAGCAACCTCACGATTACTAGTCCAACTGCCCAATAACCGAACTAGCAACCTCACGTTTTCAATTATTGATTTGGCGATGTTTTGTGAATGAATTGTTATAGACTTGGATAGAGATTTTTTATATTCTGCTCAGGTTTGAAAACAACGATGGCTTCCAGGCTTTATTCATCCCTTCGCTTTTGGGTTACTCGACATTAATGCAATAAATTTAAATCAAACGACAAGTTCTAATAATGATCTACATCACATAAAACATTATTGACATCCAGCGGATGCATAAGAAATTACAATGAGACTAAGTCTTATTATTTTTTTCCCAGGGGATTGATTTCTTGTATAGCCACTCTCCAGCAAGAATGATTGGAGAGAATGCTGGAAAACCAACTTTTCAATGGTGACACTAAATTAAGGCTTTCATAAAATGAATAATTAATCCAATGGACTCTCTTCCAAGGGCTGCTTCCTTTGAGTACTGGTCTCGTACTCTCTCTCGCCTCTCTATCTTTCTACACAAATGCACAATCAATTTTCCGTCAATCAAGGTTCTTTTGGAAAATATTCAAGGGGAAATTTCCATTTCACTTCCTGGGAACTAAACAAATGCTCAGGTCTTCACAGGTCAATGCTAAGAATTCAAGATGGTATCTTTCCAAGAATAAATTGATTATGAGTAGATGTCTTAAACGTGGTAAACGTAAAATACAGACGAGAGGTTAATGCAGATCTGTGAACAGATTGAACACACAATACAAATGATGTTCCCCCCAACTGCTAGCAAGTGGGAAACCAAAATAAAAAACTAGTCAAGCTTCTGCAGTTGAGTCCTTTTTAATCATTCTCCTCTATCTTAATAATAAAATTTTGAAGCTCGTCTCATTATTCAGAAAGGGAATTCTATATTTGCCTAAGCATACTTAGCAGCCAGACTTTAGGGTAACTCAGATAAAGACACGATGCAACAACGAATGAATTGATAACTATTCCAGGTGCATATCTAGTAAACAAGAAACTAATCTTTGTTCCACATAAATTTCAGGTTGGCAGATCCAAAGAACCTAAATGTGTACCAACTACAGCAGGCCATGTTAGTTTTGGTCTACCTATCCCTCTTCTAGCATGTTCTACCAAGATTGTGCTTATCTTGCAAACACGAACATAAAATTAATATTAAGCAGATACATAAAGGTTTCACAATTTCTGCATTTCCACTTTTTTTCACCTTTGATCCACTTCCTAGAAATTTTCATTACTAAAACTTCTCCTACTCCAAATACTGAGATGAATTTCTGGGCATCGCCAACCAATATGATCATGGAAAGATCTTCCACTTACAAATGCAGCTGTCTACCCGCTATATCCCTAAGTAAACAAAGTAAGTGACGTACCAATTTAATGCTCACAACCGATGGATAATCTGCCAAAAAGGGAACCTTCTCACTAATCAAGTAGAATTAAACTAGTTGTACATTCAGTTTGCACATTAAGTTTGACATTCATGATGTGTCAAAATCATGGCCATTGATTTGAATAGGTGATCAATGGCCATGATTTTTGACAAATCATGAATGTCGTACTTTTGATTGCGTATGAAAAAAAACAAGTTGAAATTACGAAGACGCTTTTTATATTCTTTTTCTATGAAATTCCTTCTAAAATAGTGTGTATTTTCAAGCACGTGAATCTTATGATAAGTTAAGCATTCCTCAAAGGATACACTACACAGAACAAAACTATCCTAAAATCAATAATATCATACGAGAACTGGAATTTCCTCTTACAAACTACTGCTGACGATAGTCTTGCTAAACCTCAGGAATGTAGAAGACACTGGATACTAGTA
>NW_019230613.1:308621-328452 GCF_002742605.1 Olea europaea var. sylvestris
CGGATTATAGCTTCTGCCTTATTATTCGTAGTTACTAACAGTCTAACACTTGCACCACAAGAGACTATCCGTTTCTAATGTTAAAATGTCCTCACTGCTAACATTTACTACAAATATGCTTTTGAACTTGCCAAGGGCTTTGAAACTCGTTGAATACAATAAAAAGAATAAATCTGACTCTGTTTGGAAACTAGAATGAGCAAAAATGAATACAGATGCAAGAATTATGACAAAAAAGGAGGATAATATAATACTGATTATCATGGTACTTTAAAAGTTCAAAAAGAAACTTCATCCTGATTTATTATTTTTTTAATCAATCTTCGCATTCTAGTACGAAGAACATTAATCAGAATCAAAACAGAAGAATATAAGAAACTCAAAAATAAAACCAATAAATACCACTGGGAAACTGTAAAAAGACAAACTTTTCATAAACAGGGAAAAAATCCAAGAAATTAAAAATCGTCACAAAGCTTACCATGTTTAATAACAGGTAATCGCACCACGTGCTCAGTTCTTAGTTAACCTATTAACACAGGAAAAAAGAAGAAGCGTAATGTTCGGGAATGATGACGGGGCTCAGATCTGTGATTCCACAAAAGATATAAAATTTGAAGCCAAAAGCAAGTACTTAAAAATGTAGAGCCATAATCTCCGATCCTTTTGGAGATAATAACATAGGAGAGAAATACCTCGACAATCGAATTGCAGTATATAAGGTTCTGATGATCAAATGGAACTCTTTATGCGAGGAAGATGCGCCAGTGCTTGTTGAGCACGCTATGTTGTTCACCCATCTCCTGGAAATAGATCTTGGTCCATAGCAGGAGAACCGCCGGCCCGAAAAACTAATCCAAAGTATCCTTGGGCTTAAAATCAGCGAGGCCCAGCCTTATCTCTAGGGACCAATGCAAAGAGGTCCTAAGCTTGCTTGAATTGGGAGTTATTATTCAAGAATTTTATGACCCTCTAATGGTAGATTGCTACTATCTTGCCTTCATCTAGTCAAACGGAAAAGCCACCCAAGTAACGAATTACACAGAGGACACTCGAGCTCGAATCACTATTACTGAATCCAAAAAAGGAATAAGGTAAGGATAGTAAGGTTTAAGTTAGCAAACGATCAAAGCGAGAAATGAGTTGACATTTGTAAATAAGCATTAATATGTCTTCTCGAGCCTTCATTATACTTGCTTATTTAATTGCAATTGAAATGCCTTCAGAGTAATGAATTATAAAGAATCTCTCTAAAGGTTCCCATAGCTTAACCCGCTTATCTTGAATCCAATGAAGGAACGGAGCAAGGGTCGTACGGTATAACCTAGTAAGTAAAAAAAATACTCATCTAGTACCACCGATGCTACCATATTAGTCTATGTGGTGCTAAATGATATGCTCAAAATGAGGTAAATTAAGTTATTTATTTAATTAAACCTCTAATTTTTTTTTAAAATTTATTATTATTATTATTTTATTTATTATTATTTTATTTATTTAAGATTTCACCTTAGCAAGGCATTATTTTGCAGGCAGATTGCTCTTTGGTCTTTTAACTTATTGCTAAGAGTAACAAGTTGATTTTCAATGTTTAAAAGCTTCAATGGTCCTCAATTATTTATTTATATATTTATTATTATTATTATTATTATTTTATAGTTGTAACTTGCAAGATCAAGTCTCCAAAGATCAAATCGTTTAAATATTTGCTAAACATAACATGGTTGCATGTCCATATTTATAAATTGAGATTTTGCTTTCAAACTTAGACCAGTGTCTAAAAATTGGAATCGATAGTTATTATCGTGAAGGTCATGCAACAGTTTCATACAGACTTGGATACATTATGACTAATCATGAAATTATTTACATCTCAACTTTGTAATGATCCAACGGCTTTATAGCATTTTCTTATGTTGCAAAGAACTTGATCGGCAAAATCGTGAGTGCATGATAACACTACAAGTAGTAAAAGAGGATTGTGAGTCCAATATGCTCCCGAGGCATAGCTCAGTGGTGCAAAGGATAATAGTGAAATTATCTCACGCCTTACTGTCAGCCGCAGTGTGGGGTTTCGATTCCTGAGACATGAAATTGGACTCCTTATAGGCGCAGAATACAAACAGCTCTTGTTCTCTGGCCTGATGGGGCACATTGCGCTATTTATCTCCTTCACAAAAGCTCTAGGGGCAAGGCGGTAAGGACCCTCAAGATTGGAGTTCAACCTTTGGATTGTGAGTCCAATATTGATCCCAAGAAGACTGTACCACCAATTATTAAAATCGATAATCCTAACTTTATGTGAATGATCGATTTAAATGTGATTTTTTTTTCACTAAAACTACTCAAAACCAATAAAAGTAAGTATTGGTTGAATTCTATGAACTTTAAGTGTTATGATTAGTGTGAGATCACTAACGGGGAGGGTCACATGACAATTTAATAGAGAGTTGAGCGCATTCCGATAAAATGTGAAATTATAATAAAAAAATATTAGAGACCAACATTTTGTAACAATCCAACGGGGATAGCTTACGCATCCAAACAGGATCATTGTCTCATCAGCCTCATCTATTTCCTCATTCTTTGCTAATTTATTTTGTGTGGTCCTCAATTGAAACCTTTTTTTTTTTTTTTTTTCATCCCTGGTAGTGATCCAATTGTTCATGCTATTAGTATGATGTAAAAGCCCTTTTTAATTTTAATTTTAATTTTTTTTTAAGCAGAAGCCACTTAAAAATTTGCAAGCAATTATAACGAGTTTATTTGGCAAATAATTTCTATCTTACTAGTATTGGGATTCACAAAGTGTGTGGTTTAAAGATAAATCAAATAAGTATCACCATTCTTTTTTGCTTCTTTACTTATTTAGCTTATTAGGTATAGGGCCCACAAATTTCCTTATCTTTGTAGTTTGTACATACATTTTTGTGGGTCCTAGCGCTTATAAGATACAATCATGCTGCAGGAACGGACAACTTGACATAATGGTTGACATCTTTACAGCCATAAATGCTTAATACCTTTTGTTTTGCTTATTATAGTGCTTTTCTTTTCTTTGTTTATTTTCCTGAAATTTTTATATCATTGTAGCATAAGATTAATACATGATTGGAATTTCTCTCTCATAAAATAACGACTAAGTTCGTCAAAAGAGGTTAATAATCAAACATGTTATAGTTCAACATGTTGAGCTTTTTGCAAAATCGTTTATTATAAACTCACTATAGAGATTCGTATTACTTGGTACGATCAAAATATGTCCGGATATTAAAAATGGGTCAAAATAAGTTGGATCTTTCTTTTAATGAAAAATTCAATTAAATCGTTAATGCCTTAAAAATGCTTGAATTTGGGATTTTATTGCGTGTAAGAAAAGTAAAATGCTTATCCCTTGATTAAGCACCATTTTTTTTAGGGGGAATGAATTTTAAAATAGTGATTTTTATTTTTATTTCTTTATTATTATTTTTTTAGATTGTGTGGTTAGGGGTGGGCGCGGGTCGATTCGGTTCGGTTCTAAAGAGAACCGAACCGAACCAAACTTTTCGGGTATCTAATAAATGGAACCGTCAGGTCCAAAT
Organism: Olea europaea var. sylvestris; assembly: GCF_002742605.1. NCBI lineage: Eukaryota > Viridiplantae > Streptophyta > Magnoliopsida > Lamiales > Oleaceae > Olea > Olea europaea. Next base: position 312,206 of record NW_019230613.1, read on the forward strand.
ATAATTTTGGAACCGTTCGGGTTCGGTTCGGTTCCATTCGGTTCGTACTATAATTAAATTTTTTAACATTTATAACAACATTATATAAATTCAACTAATGATACATTCAATGGTTTTGAAATGTCAGAGACTAGTAAACTACCTTATTGAAATGATTGCTACGATCAAAGTTTCGGTCGGCGGAGGTCACAGTGTCGCTCAACGATTGTATATGTTTTGGAATATTAGCGAGGCAACGAGAGTGAGTGCGAGAGTCGAGACAACGTTATACACTTTAGTGTAGGTGTTCAGGGTTATTTAGTGGATTTGATCTTGTTTGGCTAAGAAATGAAACAATAAAATGGGTAATTGGGTCAAAAATTAAAAAATTAGAAATGAAACAAATTATTGAGCCAAAAATTTGGATTTAGAAATTGTTAATTTGTTAATTTGTCTAGAAAAAATTTAAATTAAAATAATTTGATTTACTCAATATAAAAAAAATTAGAAAGATTCGGTTCTTCGATTTTTGGTCTAGAACCGAGAACCGAACCGTACCCATCGGTTCTCAATTCAGATACCCGTTCGGGTATTTAATTTGACAAGAACCGTCTAGTTCAGTTCGATCGGTTCGGTTCGGGAGATTTGCCCAGCCCTATGTGTGGTTAAGAAAATAAGGAAGACTTTTGGATTTAGGTATAGAATTATTTTATTGAAAAATTTGTGATTAAAAATGAGTTATGAAAAAAATGTATTTTTCAAAAAATGGAGCCTAAATAGGGGATAATATTTCCCTAAAAAGTGACTCTTTGCTAGAATTAGGATATATACCACCGTCACATATAGTATGGTAGTTGATTGCTTTAAGACGAATAGATGTCACAACTCCTCATCCATAAGCAAGCAACTTGCATAGTCATGTACAACTTTTTGAGTATACCAAGCTCCTAACCAGCATCAAACAGATCTTCCTCAAAGAATCAGAGCAAATTCGAGATCTAATAAATCAAGTTCCGCGGGATTGGAATTTTCCTATTATATACTCGTTCCTAAACTTCTTAGAAGAGTTGAAGTCTTTGAAAGTCACTTTATATTCTAGGACTTATTGCCCTCTTAGATTCTATCACGAGTCCATGAACAACATGAGCATTCCTTTGTCTCTCAGCTCCATTGTGACACTCTTAACATATATACATAGTTGTCACAAGGACCAAGCCCAACCCGCCCTATAACCTTATACAGCACCGGTTGCAAGTCCACTAAGGCCCAAATGTTAGACCCATCATTTCTGATGCTATGTCGAATAGAATTTGTCATCCTCAAAAAGCCTTTTTACATTTAATTTTTGAGGAAATTATGTGATACTTGATTTTATCATGAAATTACAACATAATTGTTCATTGTTTTATATTTTATAGTGTCTTTAATTCTCAATCACTTATTTTCAAAATTACTACTGTTCCAGATACCCAAATAACCATACTCCAAAATGCTGTTCTGCCCATCACCTCCTCTCCCTTCTCACACAAGGTGAAAAGATCTTACCGTATTGGTTCCTGTAATGAATTTACCCTACTTGCTTTAGGAGGAGGAAATTGAAGGAGTCAGTAAAAATAGTAAACATCGTGAAGTAAAGAACAATAAGACGTATTTATGTTTCAAACGAAATGAAAAAACTATCCAAGACTGAATGATGCAAATATAACACAGTACATAGAAGCACGATATCTCTACTTATCTAATATATAAAGCATGGCATAGGCACTAGTTTCAAATAAATTTATTTCTACAGTGTTCATAACTACCAAAAACAAAAAAAACAAAAAAAAACAGAAAACAAATTTACTTAATCCAAAAGCAAAAGCCATATAAGCTCTTATTCAGCAGGGGTAGATAAAAGCACTTCTAATAATTCTACAAACATCACGAAGCTACCGTGGAATGAATGCAATGGTAACATTGATAACATTCACGGTGATAAATAGGGAGGGTACGAAAGAGTTTACAAAGCCTGCCAAGAATCAAGTTTCTCCATTACATTAAACATTGCAGTTGAACTTGATAAAAGCCAGTTTCTCAGTCAGCTCTAGATTGGCCAGCCCTTGAAGACAAAATAATTCCAACAATTAGACCATAAAGGGCTAAAGCTTCAGCGAAGATGAGAATGAGGATCATCCCAACGAAAAGCTTCGGCTGCTGTGCATTAGCCCTGCAAAAGTACTGATTCTGAGTATAAAGCACAGTGCATATATCAAGTATAAATAGAAGATGTCTCTGCCACGTGGAGAATGAGCTACATAATTTTCTTATATACTTCGGAGCACTGGATGCATCCATGACTTATAATGTAATATAAAACTCCAGAACATCATTGTCACAATACCAAGAATCTGATTCACCAACAATTTTCAAAGGCACAAGTGGTTTGGATCGGTTGCGATTCCAACCCGAAAACAAAACCAAATTAATCGGTTCGATTCAGTTAGTCTGTTTAGACTTTTAGTCCAAATTGAATTTTGAGCCCACCTAGATTACAAGAACTATAAATAACTAAATAACTTTATATTATAAGAACCATTGACTAACAAATAAAATTAGGTTAATAGAGACAGATCGACAAAAAATTTGAGAAATTTTTTTTTCAACCTAACTGTCTGAGTAGAAAAATAGGCTAACTAGCTATGTATAATATAATGAGCTCGTGAAAAGAAATTCCCACTACTATTATTTCTTTGCAACATCATAAATTGGAGGGAATTGAGATATAATTATGAAATTAGGGCTTATTTTTTTACTTTTATTTTTCTTAAAAAAAAAAATGTAAGAGGATTAGAACGGCTTGATTAACCAGCAATTTGAGGTATCAAACCATGACTAAACCGACTCACCATGGTTTTATTTTAAAAAAGCCAAACCAAACCAATTACATGTGTCAAACTCACCCGAGTAGATTTGGTTTGGTTGGTTTTCCAATTTTTTTGCGCAGACCTAGGCACAATCAGGAGAACAATAATCATCATTATTAACACTTTATCAACACACTACCAATCCCTTGAATACTTGATATCTTTGAGAGAATGAAAATTTATTAGCTAGTAAGCGACTTAATCATGGTAAAATAGAATGAACACGAAAAGCTACACAGAAATCAACATTGCCTGAGGTGGGTGCAAAAGATTGACAAACAGCAGCTTTGAATCAAAAGGAGTGCCGAAAAGAATTCCTATAGCTAATTTCAAATTCATTAAGAATAAAGCTCAATAATTATTGTTAATTATAGAGATATTGATCATAACCTTCCATGCTGTTCTTGACAACTATTGCTACTGTTCTTGTAGTTATATGTTTACCATTTAAAAGGAGATGAAAGATTATACATATCTTAAATCTTTATTTTGGAACATGAAAATTTCAACTCATTTTTACCTATGATTTTTAGTCTTCATTTCAAAGCAAGAACTATGAAACAAACAAAATTACATCCAAAAATGAATAAATATAACTTATAAAGTGAGACATGGAAAACTTCTAATAGTTTTCGAATCAATGATCACTAAGCTTAACTGTGACAAAAATGGCCAAGTAACTTGACGACGAACATCTCATATAAAATCATGTCAATGTTTAAAAAGGCCTAATCAGATACTAGTAGCATTCAGTAACATTTCTGACTCACATTGCACATATCAGTAAATAATATTGTAACAAATAAGCGAATCAGCTAAGTTCAACAATTCAATTGTAGTCAAGGGCAGACGCGGACATTTTGAGTTGGGGGACACGATCCAACTTGCAAAAAAGTTGTGATGAATTTTTCATTAAAAAATTTACATCAGAAAAAAAAAATAAAAATTTCATCCATGTAAATTTACATCCAACAATTCACACATGGGTATGACATTTTCAGACGTAAAATTTTGAAAATTTTTGATGTCATATCTCATGTAAATTTTTCTAATAAAATGATATCAATTATATTAAAAATTTGTATCGCAAAAATAATAATAATTGAAAATTTGTAAAGAAAATACGAATTATGCGCCTCTTTTTTAGAGGCATGTTTGACGCATCTTTAACTATTTCGATATCTGTTTGGACCATTTGATTGCCTATAATGTAGTTCTCGAAATGAACTTCGAGATGACATAGGCGATTTGTGGATTTAGCTAGTGTATGAGAGTCTGAGAATTTTTAAAGTTAGTATATTATTGAAACTTTTGAAATATTAGTTTAGAATGACCTACTTTGATAAGCCGTAACATTTACTACGGTTGGTTGTTTCGCACACCATTAACAATGTAGAAAACTAGGCTATAAGTACTTCGAAATAACATTAAGAATGCAATATTTCGACTTTATTTGATATCTCATAATGACTTCGAAAATTGAGAGAAAACATAGGGGGGAAAAAGGCCCCAGAATTAGGGGGTCACATGACACCCATGCTCACCCTTGTGTCCGCCCATGGTTGCAGACCACGATGTCGAGCTTCACTACTACTGTTTTACATTACCCATATTATACATATGCCAGTAAACTTGTCCAGTTACCACTAAGATCCAACATGTCCCTAAATTTAGTCATCATCATCCACATATAAATCCCTAAACGGTTCAAAAGTGTCACATGGAAAACTACATTGACCAAAAGATTCAGCATAATTATCTTACTCAAACAAAATTTTCACTAATTCAGAGCATCCAGATCATAGAAATAAAGAATAACAATAAAAATTCAATTATTCGCCATAGGTAATAAGATCCATCAATAGTTCAATTATACCTGACACCAGCATCTCCAACAATCCCAATTGCCATTCCAGCTGAGAGGCCAGCAAGGCCACAAGCGAGGCCCGAGGAAAGATGCGCATAGCCATCGAAAAGATAATAACCCTTTGCCTTAGGGTTAATCCCAGTGCTGATAATCACAGCAATAATCAACCCGTAAATACCCAACACTCCAGCCATAACCACTGGCACGATCGACTTCATCACCAACTCCGGCCTCATCACTCCCATCGAAGCCACACCTACTCCACTCTTCGCTGTTCCATACGCCGCACCCATACCTGTAAAAATGATTCACAACAAACATATTAATCAAGAAAATCCTGACAATCAAACCAATATAACAAAACTCAGATCTTTGTATTACAGGAGAAGACGAGGGCAGAAGCGGCGCCGAGGAAGCCGAAAAAGGGAGCAGTTTCATCGCCGTTGAATATAGAAGACATTTTTGTTTGGATTGCAAAAAAATAAATTACTAACGGATCTGGAAATTTATGTTGATCGAACAGTTATTGTTACAGAGAGAGATGATTTGGTGGTTTCCGATTAACAGATCTAGTTCTCTCTCAGCTGATTCTTGTGATGTATCATTTGTATGTATGGTGCAGAAGAGGGCGAGCTAATCATCGATTGGGTGCCAATCATCACACGTGGCGTGTTCGATTTTGGGTCCGGAATTGGGTTGGACTTTGGACTTGTTTTAAACGTGGGTCGGATCTAGCCCAGTTTATTGGTGTGCTAGCCCGGGGACTGAAAATTTTTCTAGAACTCCCTGATATATGGAGTACTTAATACTTTTTGACGCAATCTAATTGAGTTCAAACATGAGTATCCATTAAACTATGTTAATTGATGAATTTTCTGAAAATGGTGGTTTAATTGACAGTCGCACCAACCACAACGAATATTCGAAGAAAATGCTATGCGGCATGCAAATTATCCACTACGCTACACTAAAAGACTGATGCAATAAAAAATATATATGTTTTAATTTTTTAGTTTAAAGACATTGTTATTATTGAACTACCTATTTTTGCTTTCAGGGTGTTATGTAGCAATTACGTTAATGTTAGTATAGTATGACTACAAACAAGCAATCTTAATCATTTTGGGATGATAGATGACAAAATGAGAAGTAATGGCAAAATTTAAAATTCAATTGAAGTTTAGTGGCTCAATCAAAAGTGCACTGGAAGTTTAGTGACTGTAGATGAAATTTACCCTTTTAAGCAACCAAGCCCGTTTGATTTTCATTTTTATAAGAGTGAGAATGAAAAATATAGTCCCCGTTTGTTTCTAATAATTCATTAAAATGAAAAATATGATCGTTATTCATCACATCAAGTCATCATATTTGACTTTTTATTTCTTGTGTAGGGCTCGTAACGATTATATTTTTCATTCTCATTTTTACATTAATGTGTATCAAATGGGGCAAAGTTGTTATGAGATCCACACAAGAGAGAAGAAGTGAAATATGATGACAAATAATGGTCATATTTTTAATTTTTGTGGCCAAAAAATGGGACGGGACCATAACATTTTACTTTTAGCGCTGTTAACCAAGTTGGGCCGATCCGTCGTGAAGCTTATGGCCACCTTTTGACCCCCAAAAAGCTCAAATCACTCCGCTTTCCTCAATTTTGTTCCATTTTGTTCAAGAAGGGACTTGTCAATCTCAACCAACTTTGTTCGCTTGTTCTTCTTTAATCGGAATTTTGGGTAAATAACCCTTGTATAACTAAAAGATGAGCTAAGAAGAACTAGAATTGGTATATTTTTCAATATTAAACTGTTGCTTTGATTTTCTTAACCAGTTTTACCAATTGATCATTCAGGGAATACAGTAATTTTACCACGTCTAAATGCGATGATTGTCAGTTTATTGAAAATGAGGATTCTTTGTGTTTGTAATCCAGGTATGTTATCTTCGTCATTCTGTATATTTTCAGAGAAATCTGTCGTATATTCATAAGCACGCTTCTTAGCCAAATGTGTTTCAACTTTTTTAGAAGTTACTTTGGGTTTTCAGAATTTTGGTCAAATTTTTTCTTCTACTTTCCTTGTAACCAGCATAGTAGGTGAGACGTCATTGATGGTGGTGCAATTAATATCGTACGTTATCAACTTCGACAATATCATCTCGAAACCAATCTAGAACAGTACTGTATTTGAAATCTTGAACAACAGGATTATTAAATGTGATCTTAGGATCACCACATGCAAATCTATGGTGCTACAAAGTGCAGTAGAAACCTTTGGAACAAAGTACAGTAGAAACTTTTGGAATGCATATGAACTTAAAATTTACAAACATACGATCTTCTCACCTCGAACAAACCGATACAGGAGAACTTCATGGCAATCACACAGCAATTGAAACTCGAGAAATTTCCTCGTTCTGTGTCACTAGCGTTATTTTCTTGACAATTCTTTCACTCTGAACCTTGGATTTTATTTTATAAACGAAGAATTTTAATTGTTTTCACCCATTAAGCACATGAAATGAAACAAATAAAGAAACCTACTTATAATTACCCTCTTTTAAAAGTCTATGGTTGAGGAATGAAAGGGGGGAGGGGAGGGAAGTATCCGAATTTAGGATGGTGGAATGGAGGATGCTTGAGGAGTGGAGGGCAGGGTTTCTTGTAGAATGGTGGGAGTGGTTTATAAATTGGAATTGGTGGTGGAAGTGGCTTTACTATTGGAGGGATGTAAATTGGTGGCTTTGGCTTGTAGAGTGGAACTGGTGGTGGAAGTGGCTTTACTATTGGAGGGATGTAAATTGGCGGCTTTGGCTTGTAGAGTGGAACTGGTGGTGGAAGTGGCTTTACCACCGGAGGTTTGTAAATTGGTGGCTTTGGCTTTGGTTTGTAGATTGGAACTGGTGGTGGAAGTGGCTTTACCACCGGAGGTTTGTAAATTGGTGGCTTTGGCTTTGGTTTGTAAATTGTAACTGGTGGTGGAAGTGGCTTTACCATCGGAGGTTTGTAACCTGCTGGCTTTGGCTTGTAGATTGGAACAGTTGGCTTTGGTTTGTAGATTGGAACAGGTGGTGGAAGTGGCTTTACCATCGGAGGTTTGTAAACTGGTGGCTTTGGCTTTGGTTTGTAGATTGGAACAGGTGGTGGAAGTGGCTTTACCACCGGAGGTTTGTAAATTGGTGGCTTTGGCTTTGGTTTGTAGATTGGAATTGGAGGTGGAAGTGGCTTTACTGGAGGCTTCGGCTTGTAAATGGGGACGGGATGAGGAAGTGGCTTCGGCTTGTAAATGGGGACAGGGTGAGGATGTGGCTTTGGCTTGTAAATAGGGACAGGATGAGGATGTGGCTTTGGCTTGTAAATAGGGACAGGATGAGGATGTGGCTTTGGCATGTAAATGGGCACAGGTGGAGGAAGTGGTTTTGTGTAAACTGGTGGGAATGGAGGAAGAGGCCATGGGTGTCCGAAGTTTTTCAATGGTGGAAAGTAAACCTTAGGGAAGTGTTTCTTCCATGGATGAATTTTGGGAGAGGGTGGATACTTAAAGAATGGCCACAAGAATGCAGAAGTGCACAATGCAGTGGAGAATTTGAGATTTCTATTAGGGCTGAATGTGTGTTTTCCATTGGTTATCGACTTTAGGACAACCTTAGAGTCCTCGAGGCCATTGTGAGCTGGACACGGTGCTGCCGATGCGCTATGAAGCTGTGCATAACATTCCTCTTTGAGTTTTCCTTCTTGAACAATCTCCTCAGGAAGTGAAACCTTGAATTTTCCTTCTTTATCAAGCTCTCCAACTCCCACTCTTTTTATTTCTCCATTTTGAAGCTTGCAATCAATGGTTACGCTAAGCCCTGTAAAAAATGATTGCTTATTGGTGAAGTGTAAAGATGAAAAGCTACGTGGTTGTGTTATACAGGATTCCAAAGAGGAATAGCATTTGTGTATGGTGGTCTGCATATAAACACTGTTTTATCAAGAATACACCATGGCTTGTTGGTAAATGGATACGATAGCACTGGACAATATTGTATGATACCATCAATTTTGTCATCTGTATCAATAGATAATCATACAACTAAAAGTACATAAAAAGATTGTATAGTACCTGAAACAGCCTGACTCGTTTTAATGTTATTCTCTTTGCAGTCAGCACATTCTCCCACCCCCACAACTTCTATAGTCTTCTCATCCCCACGGCAGAAGCTTGCTGCGAATAACAAGTACACGAAGAAGCCCAGAATGGCCCCTCGGCAAAGCGGATGAACCCACATTGGGACCTTCTTCTAAGGCCGAGCCTCGAAGACAATAGAGAGGGAGAAGAGAAGAGAAATGGCCCAAGAATTAAGGGCAAGCCCCAGTGTACAGAAGCTTTTTTGGTGAGTGTTTAGTGTCAGAAATGTTTGTTATATATAATAATTTAAGCAAGCGATTTTGTGATGGTCACACCGACAGTGAACTTAATGTCATCACATGAGGTTAGGTTCCATTGATCTTGACTACAAAGCCCATCATTTAGAATGAAAAAAATTAGCTGGAAAATGGGAGTATCAAAGGCCATTATTTTCATTGAATTAATGGGGTTTCAACTGCACAATTGTCTTTTTTCCATCCATAAATCTGCTTGCCAACCCACGTTATGAAATTATTGTCAAACCACTTCGTCTATATGTTTACATGCCATTTCACATGCAAGTCAGATTCATTTTCTCATTAAAGGTGTGAATTGAGCACAATTTCATAAAACTGGTGGTGATGGTTAAAATTGAATATGTTCTAAAGAGTGCGTTGAATCATTTCCTGAAATGAAAATGAATTTATGGAAATCTCATGTTGTTATACTACTTTTTAATTGAGTTCTTCTATCAATCCCACAGTTGGGAAGCAGAAAAGATAAATATCAACTTTCCTTGAAATTTCGTTATTTTCCAAAACTATAGTTCTTTGCCAGTTAATGGTAGTTGGTACCATTAATGTAGAACGCCATATATGTGTATGTGTATATAATTGGTTTATAATTATATTGTACACACACGCTAAAAATTTTTGTTGAAGAAAATAAAATAAAACAAATAAATTTTTTTTTTCTCGTGCCATTATAGATATTTAATTTAAACATGGTGTCGAGATAGAAAAAACTTGACTTTAAATTTAACTACAAAAATTAATTTTTATTCTATTATAAGTTCTATTACTTAATTGAAGTCTGAAGATGTTGAGGCCGTGGCTCTTTGCGAGGTACTTGCCGTGGCCAAAAAACTTGGTTTTACGTGTTGATATTCATAATGTAATTCTCTCCATGTCGTTTGCCCTTGGATTTTCTTTATCCTCCAAAGAGCTCATTTTGTTTGACGTAGTTGCTTTATTGCGATATATCAGCTACTACTTTTGTAATTGTATTCATTGAGATTTTAATAAGGTGACCTATGAGCTTGTGTCGTTTGCTTATTTACATGAAGATTCATATTGTTGTGTCTGATTATATTCTAACTTTTCTTTCTTCTGTTGTTCGCGACGATATGTAATAATGAATTTTCACGAACAAATGAATTTTACTTACAAATTGAAAGTATATATATATACATTTTTTTATGCGCGTATAACTGAGTATTTATGAATGCAATTGATTGGATTGGATTGTTTATTTATCTTGCGTTTGGTTGCACCAAACCAAGTTCATGAATTAATATGTCAACTAGGAATTAGGGTTGAATTAGAAGCACCAAAATTTGCATGTGCATTCACTCGAATTGGGAGGTTGGAAAGTTGAAAAAGATACTCCAACTAATTATGTATGCATTGCTTAAATACTTTACCATAGTGGTGGAAAATTGCATTTACTACTTGCTTTCTTTTATTGGAGTTGGTAATGTGTACGAGGATTTTAGGGTTGATATAACTTTTATACTAATCATCAGTCTACAACAAACTTAATTCTTAGTTCGACCTTTTAAGAGGCTATGGAAAGCAGAGACGAAGTTGTTGAACCTTGTACAACAATGTATTTACTAAGATTTGATAATTATGTTGACAATACGAGTTTTTAGCAAGATAATGACGTTCCAAGATTTCTTTGAAATTGTTGACATTCTAAGTTATCATTAATTTCTAATGATAATCATAATCATTATCTTCTCCAACCATACAAAAACAAATTAAAATTCATATTCTATAAAATAGTGAGTTAAATATGCTAAAAAGCTATGCAAAACTTCGAAAAATTCTAGGGTCATAATAAAATAAACGACTTTGTAATCATGAATTATTTTTGTATATATGTTTTTAAAAAAAGAATGTGTATATATGACGTTTAGGTTTAAATACTGCAACATCTTTTGCAAGGAGACGTTCCTTCTCCCGAAGTTATGGGATTAATTTGTCGAGGTCTTTGGTTCAACACGTCATTTTTTGTATTTTCAAATATTGGGTGGAGCCATTCTTTTTGGCAAAAAAAAATGTGGATAATATTTCTCCATCCAACTACATTCCTTAAGGACTTCAAAAAATATTTTTAAGATTTGGTTTTTGGTTGTAAATTGCCATTATATTGAAGGGACCAACATATGTATGAATATCACATTATTGATGTGATTTATAGCCTCTTAAAAGCCTCATGTGCCTCAACTCGATCCAAAAATAATTGTGTATATATATTCATATACACAAGTATGATGGCAAAAAAATATTAATGTAAATATATACTCATTTCACAAGTTTCTTTATTGTGTTATCAAATTAATAACTAAAATACTCAAATTCTATTGCACATTTTAGTATAATAACAAAATAACGCGATTGGACTTAAACTTAAAAAAAAAAAAAAATTCAATTAAAAAATTATTTTTAAACAAGGAGAGGCCTTCATATTTGAATTTAATTGCAATAAATAAACACGAAGGATAAAGCAAGACATGTTGAGCTGGAGAGTGTGGAAGGTCCGATTTAAAGGATTAATATTATTTTAAAAGTTAAATATAGCTATAAATGATGCGCTGTTGCCAGATACAGATAGCAAAGTAATTTATCGTTGCAATGAATGAATTTAATTTAATTTTGTTGCCCATGCCAATTGAATTTCAATTATTTTTCCAGACTGGGCGATGTCGAGGATGTGAAATATTTCAATGTGACGATCCTCTATGTACTCATAATAAGATCACTTATTCAAATCAAAACACTTCAAGTCGAATCAATCGAATCACAACACTTCCAATGTCAAGAGGATAAGAGAGTAATAGGCTAAGTGAACGGACATAAGACCATCTCAACATTCAATGTATCATGATTTGAATGATTCAGATTTTAGCATATCCTAATTTAAATATATGATCATATCACATGTACATAACTGATGACTTTGTTTTACTCACGAATTTTGCACAATTTTAACTTGATTATTTGTTAGATCTTGTGAGTATAGAACATTTTTGATGTGTTAGTTTTGTTTTGAAGATTAGGAAATGTGATGCAAAAAGAGGTACTAAAGCGAACGAAGAGGCCAAAAATAAAGAAATTGAAGTAGAAAGACAACGCCTAAGCGCTGCATTCGTTGCGTCCAGGCGCTACGAGGTAAAAAAACAAAGAATTTAACTCGAGAGGCAGCGCCTAGGTGCTACATTTATAGCGCCCAAGCACTGTCATCAGAGCTTAGGCGCTACATGTAATTTTGTCACTGTGCTGACTCCTAGTGCTTAGGCTTGCCCCGAGATTGTCTAGGGCGGGTTTTTGGCCCATTTTGAAACCCATAAAAATCCTACTTTTTATACAAACGGAGGGGCACATATAAATACAAATTTCTCACACTTTTGAAGGGAGATTCTACACATTGAGAGGCAAGAAACACATCTTGAAATTAAAGAGAGCAAATTCAAGAGGAGAAAAACAACAATTCAAGGGTTTAAAACCAAAATTTGGAACAAGAAGAAGAACTTGGTGCAAAATTTATCCACTCCTCCACATCTAAATTCAAAACCCGGTGATGAACTCCACTATTTTTATTTATTTTTTTTCTCTATTATGAATAGCTAAATCTATTGTTGGGGCGAATAATATAACCTACTTGGGACCCTTTACATAATTTATTTAAGATTCTTGTTCTTTATTCTTTCAAGTGTTGATTTTGCTATGAAGTGAATGCATTAAATTACTTGATCAATAATTTGATGATTTCGTGAATCTTTTATGAATAGAGATATGAGTTTAGGACTTAGACTATATAGCAAAATTCGGTAAATTGGTATAACGAGTAGAAATACCTATTGTTCACCTCAAAAAATGTAGCCAACAGATGCTGGACCCACCCGCGCACACGTGAGCGAAAGTCCAATACACTAAGACACGTGGACGGTCTAAAACGGAAAGATCAAAGGCGTGGGAGTAGCTCAACGCGCATGGGGACAAGAGCATTCGAAATTCGACGGGATTGTTCGTGGACCGATTGTACAATAATTACCAATCGGTGTTTGTGAATATGTATGTAAATATGCTTAAATTCGTATTGTGTTGCAAGATAATGAAAAAGAGAGAGTAAAATGTGGTTTCTTGTATTGATTCTTGCATTAGCCTTTCTATGGGGTACATGTGGGAGTATTTATAGTGGTACATGTGGAATGGTAGCCCTTGGATGAGGTGGCACGTGACCTCATCTCTTTAGCTTAAACGTCTAATCATAGGCATCATCCTTGACTAGCTAGTTTGCTACGCATTTATTGCCTATGCAGACTCCCATACTAGTGATAAGACTTAATATTTATATTTATGACAAACGTCCTATCAATCATTCAAGTAAGATCTTTATGTAGAAGATCTTTTAGGAGAAGTGATCATGGAAGATATTCCTTTATGGTTCAGAGGCTTCTGCTTCGGCTTCAGGGCTTCGGCTACTTTCACATGGCCTCGGTATATGGGCCTCGAAAGCTTCAGAAGAGGCTAATATATATGGGCCTCGACATATATTGGCATAGGCATCTGTCGACCTCGGTTGGAGGACCTCGTCTATGCAAATCACCTCGGCTTTAGTGCACGTGGTTCAGCATGAGTTGGCTGTGGGCTCCGATGGGTTGCCTAAGTGTGCAAACACGTAACACCTATACCAACTATTGCGGTCATAATTGAATTCCTAGGACAAAGAACTCGTTTAACTAAATTAGATTCGTATAGAGATATGGAATTTAATCAGTTAAATAGGCTCAATAAAAACTCGAGAAGGGTAAGTTGAGTACAATAGAAGAATTCAACCGAACACTGCATGAGATGTGAATTTTAATTTAAGATATAAAGGTGTTCAATAGGAAAAATTATTCTGCCCTAACGTACGTTCATTATTTAGTCTCTAAATCACACTTTGCGTGCATCCACACATATTTTCAAATAGTTTTATCAAAAATCACAACATCTAATTCTTTAGTTATTTTCAATCAAATTAAAGTTAGGGATAATTGAACCAATTATTAAATAGTAGTCCTCATGAGATCGACAATTCAGACTTTTCTGTCTACTTTACTACTTGTTACGATCCGCATACTTGCAGGATATAAAATCAACAACAATAACCATTCACTAAAGTATTTGTCTAGCATGATTTGGAATAGATATCTTTGCATGCTCACCTTGCACGAACCATGGATTGTACCAATTAACATTGATAATATGTCCAAGCACATTATTTCACACCCCTATGTGACAATAGAGTTGATCTATATGTTGGAAAAAATGGATAATTTATATGTAGATAAATAAATGACATAAACATTGTCATACACATACTTATGGCCTAATTTTATTAATTTAGGTGTGGCCTATTATAAAAAATAAAAAATAAAAAAAATAAATAGACACGATTAATATTTTTACCCGATCAATCACATGGAAGTCCATTATGTGAAATTATAACTCAGCTTTTTTGTTTTATTTTTCTTTTTGGGCTTAAACACAAATTGTTAAACTTTTATATAATTTTTATTTAAATAATGGTGATAATAGATAAAAATCAAATTTTTACTAAGATAATACTTTAATTTATTTATATATTATTTAATACTAAAATATAATTGAGATAATGTTTCAATGTGAATTCTTTCAATCAAAATTGAAATATCAAATCATAAAGATAATATTTTGATTTTATCTATACTTTGTTTAATTTTAGAAATTATGAAGATACCGTTCTTTTTTTAATTTTTTAATTTTAAATTCATTATCTTATCCTATTAGTTGAAATATGGTTGAGATAATGATAAGATTTTATTACTTTTAAGGTTCGAAATTGAATTGAATTAGAACTCTCAAGGAATGATGGCCCCTATAAATAGACATCATATGTCCCATTTTCAAGTACATTCATTTCTCTTTGAAATATATTCAAATACAGATATAGTCTATTCTTCGGTACGTGGGTTAAGAGTTGAAGTCCCAAACATTCTAGTATTTCACTTATCGTTTTCATAATTTATGGTAAGTGTATAACTATTTTCTTTTATGGGATTATATGCATACGTTAAATCTTTGGAACATTGAATATGAAGTCCTTTATGTATGTTCTAAGTTTGGATTGAACTATATTTGCAATATGCATAAAAGTTGCATACCACCGATGTTCGATGTAGATTTTCATGTCTCACTATGTATGTATGTATAAAGTTATTCAAATTCCGTACAAATATTAATTCATGTATTTATATGCTTATTGAGATTTTGTCTCACACCTCCATTTATCCCCTTTCAGAAAATTGATGGCTTATGACAATTAAGGCATGAGAGGGCTGGCAAATTGGCAAGTGAAAGAAACCCACCAAACTTATTTTTTATTTAAAAACTTATTTAATTGTTGGTTTGACATTAAGAATGTTAAACTTCTAGTATTATATTTTTATGTTAACATAGAAATTTTATATATTCAACCATACAATTTCATGATATTATTTAAATAAATTTCAATTTTTTGAAAGTGCAATATGATGTTCAAGATACAATTTTAGTGGCACTCGAACTTAGAACTCAGGTCGTCATAGTTGGTATCAGAGCACGAGTTTTAATCGGTTCTGTAGACTTTGTAAATCAATTTTTTTTAAAAACGATTAATACTATCTTTTCTTTAAAAGAAAAAAAAGGAAAAAAATGCACGTGAACAATGTACAATTATTAAATATATAAATTTGTCCATTTTCTTTTTAAAAAAAATGCATTGGGTAATAAATTGGGCTTTTATTAAAAGGTTTTTAGTATGAGTTTAGATAGATTAAGTGTTATTACTTCAATGGACCAAGTTTATTTTTAGAATCAATAGGTGCAAAAATAATAATTTTTAGGAATCAAGTTATTATTCTTGAAATAAGAATTAAATGATTTCAAGTCATTGTTTCGCTATGCCATTCTCCATGTCTTGAATGCTCGAACCAAGTATTATAATTATATATTTATTTGTCTTTAGGAAATGCCATGTTATTTATGAAATATTATGTTTACTTACATGAAGCATGAATTTTTATTTAATATATATATA